>NW_026539392.1:0-16000 GCF_027791375.1 Indicator indicator | reverse complement strand
CATTATAGAAGAACTTGTTGAATTCCATGACCACGCCCTTATAGTAGCACTAGCAATTTGTAGCTTGGTCTTATACCTCCTTGCTCTCATACTTATAGAAAAACTCTCATCAAACATAGTTGATGCACAGGAAATCGAATTAATCTGAACAATCCTCCCTGCCATCGTCCTTGTTCTACTTGCCCTCCCCTCATTACAAATCCTCTACATAATAGATGAAATCGATGAGCCAGATCTAACCCTAAAAGCCATCGGCCACCAATGATACTGAACCTATGAGTACACAGACTTCAAAGACCTTTCATTCGATTCATACATAATCCCAACAGCAGAACTCCCCCTAGGCCACTTCCGCCTCTTAGAAGTAGACCATCGAGTCACCATCCCAATAGAATCCCTCATTCGCATCATTGTCACCGCCGATGATGTCCTCCACTCCTGAGCCATCCCCACCCTAGGAGTAAAAACTGACGCTATCCCGGGACGACTTAACCAAACATCATTCATTACTGCCCGCCCAGGAATCTTCTACGGCCAATGCTCAGAGATCTGTGGCGCCAATCATAGCTTTATACCCATCGTAATCGAATCTACACCCCTCAACTTTTTCGAAGCTTGATCATCTACGCTATCATCCTAATCATTAAGAAGCTATGCACCAGCACTAGCCTTTTAAGCTAGAGAAAGTGGGATACCCCTCCTTAATGATATGCCCCAACTCAACCCTAATCCGTGATTCTTCATTATGTTCCTATCGTGATTATCCTTCTCACTGCTTATCCAACCTAAACTCCTATCATTCACCCCCACCAACCCCCCATCCAACAAAACCCCAACAACCACTAAAACCTCACCCTGAACTTGACCATGAACCTAAGCTTTTTCGACCAATTCTCAAGCCCATACCTCCTAGGAATTCCCCTAGTCCTTCTAGCCGTATTATTTCCAACCCTTCTTTTCCCCACCCCGGGAAATCGATGAGTGACTAACCGCCTAACTACTCTACAACTATGATTTATCAACTTAATCACTAAACAACTAATAACCCCACTAAATAAAAACGGCCACAAGTGAGCCATAATCCTCTCATCCCTGATAATCTTCCTACTTTCAATTAATCTGCTGGGCCTTCTACCCTATACATTCACCCCCACCACTCAGCTATCAATGAACATAGCCCTCGCCTTCCCCCTCTGACTAGCAACCCTCCTCATTGGCCTACGAAACCAACCCTCAACCTCTCTCGGCCACCTTCTCCCCGAGGGCACCCCCACCCCTCTAATTCCAGCCCTAATCCTGATCGAAACAACCAGCCTACTCATCCGCCCCTTAGCCCTAGGCGTCCGCCTAACAGCCAACTTAACAGCCGGCCACCTACTCATTCAACTTATCTCAACTGCCACCACCGCCCTCCTATCAATCGTACCCTCAGTCTCAATTCTAACCGCCACCATCCTCCTCCTATTAACTATCCTAGAGGTAGCAGTAGCTATAATCCAAGCCTACGTGTTCGTCCTTCTCCTAAGCTTATATTTACAAGAAAACATCTAATGGCCCACCAAGCTCACTCATACCATATAGTTGACCCAAGCCCATGACCCCTTTTCGGTGCAATAGCCGCCCTATTAATAACTTCAGGCCTAGCCATATGATTCCACTACAACTCCCTCCACTTACTAGTCCTAGGCCTCCTCACTACAACTTTAGTTATACTCCAATGATGACGAGATGTGGTACGAGAAGGAACATTCCAAGGCCATCACACCCCCACAGTACAGAAAGGCCTACGATATGGTATAATCTTATTTATCACATCCGAAGTATTCTTCTTCTTGGGGTTCTTCTGAGCCTTCTTCCACTCCAGCCTAGCCCCCACTCCAGAGCTGGGGGGACAATGACCACCAACTGGGATCAAACCACTAAACCCCCTTGAAGTCCCCCTACTTAACACAGCTATCCTCCTGGCCTCAGGAATCACTGTCACCTGAGCCCACCATGCCATCACAGAGGGTAACCGAAAACAAGCAACCCATGCACTTACCACAACCATCATTCTAGGGTTCTACTTTACCGCCCTCCAAGCCATAGAATATTACGAAGCACCCTTCTCCATTGCCGATGGTATTTATGGCTCCACCTTCTTCGTAGCCACAGGATTCCACGGCCTCCACGTCATCATTGGCTCCTCCTTTCTCTTAGTCTGCCTTCTTCGCCTCATCAAATTTCACTTTACATCCAACCATCACTTCGGCTTTGAAGCAGCAGCTTGATACTGACATTTCGTTGACGTTATCTGATTATTCCTCTATATAGCCATCTATTGATGAGGATCGTGCTCTTCTAGTATATTAATTACAATTGACTTCCAATCTTTAAAATCTGGCTTATAACCCAGAGAAGAGCAATCAACATAATCATACTTATACTTTCCCTCTCTGTAACCCTAAGCATCGCTCTAATCACTTTAAACTTTTGACTGGCTCAAGCCAGCCCAGACTCAGAAAAACTCTCCCCCTATGAGTGTGGCTTTGACCCACTTGGATCTGCACGACTCCCATTCTCCATTCGATTCTTCCTCAGTAGCAATCTTATTCCTATTGTTTGACCTAGAAATCGCCCTACTCCTCCCCCTACCATGAGCCACCCAACTCCAATCACCCCTAACCACTCTAATCTGAACATCCACTATCATCCTACTACTCACCATTGGGCTTATCTACGAATGAGCACAAGGCGGCCTAGAATGGGCAGAGTAACCAGAAAGTTAGTCTAAACAAGACAGTTGATTTCGACTCAACAAATCATAGACCCTCCCTATGACTTTCTTCATGTCCCTCATACACCTGAGCTTCTACTCAGTCTTCTCCTTAAACTACCTAGGACTAGCTTTCCACCGAATACACCTAATCTCTGCCCTATTATGCTTAGAGGGCATAATACTATCCATATTCATCGCCCTCTCTGCTTGATCCGCAGAAAACCACATAACATCAGCCGCCCTAATTCCACTCCTCATGTTATCATTCTCAGCCTGCGAAGCAGGCACAGGCCTAGCCGCACTCGTAGCCTCAGCACGAACCCACGGCTCCGATCATCTCCGCAACCTCAATCTCCTACAATGCTAAAAGTCATCCTCCCCACAACCATACTCCTCCCCACAGCCCTCCTATCTCACCCAAAATTCTTATGGACAAACACCACCATGCACAGCTTCCTAATCGCCCTAATCAGTCTTCAATGACTAACCCCTTCATACCTTCCCCACAAAAATCTCACCATATGAACAGGCATCGACCAAACCTCCTCCCCCCTCCTAACCTTATCCTGCTGACTACTTCCCCTCATAATCCTAGCCAGCCAAAATCACCTTCAACATGAGCCCCTGGCACGAAAACGAATTTTTATCATCACCCTTATCACTGTCCAACCGTTCATTATCCTAGCCTTCTCAGCCTCAGAGCTTATATTATTCTATATCTCCTTTGAAGCAACCTTAATCCCAACCCTAATCCTTATTACCCGATGAGGTAATCAACCAGAGCGTCTAAGCGCTGGCATTTACCTGCTCCTATATACCCTAATTAGCTCCCTCCCCCTACTAGTAACCATCCTTCACCTACATACACAAATCGGCACCTTATCCCTACCCCTGCTAAAACTCACCCACTCCACCCCCACACTCAACTCCTGAACCACACCCCTAACCAGCTTAGCCCTATTACTTGCATTTATGGTAAAGGCCCCCCTATATGGGGTTCACCTTTGACTTCCCAAAGCCCACGTAGAGGCCCCAATTGCCGGCTCCATACTCCTAGCAGCCCTCCTACTTAAGCTAGGAGGATATGGCATCATACGTGTTACCCTCTTAATAAACCATACTTCTGACCCTCTCCTATACCCCTTCCTCGCCCTCGCCCTATGAGGAGCACTAATAACCAGCTCCATCTGCCTCCGCCAAACCGATCTAAAATCTCTCATCGCCTACTCCTCAGTAAGTCACATAAGCCTAGTCATCAGCGCCAGCATAATCCAAACCCATTGATCCTTCTCCGGAGCAATAATCCTAATAATCTCTCACGGGTTAACATCCTCTATGCTATTTTGCCTAGCCAACACAAACTATGAGCGAACACATAGCCGAATCCTCATTCTAACCCGAGGCTTACAACCTCTACTACCCCTCATAGCCACATGATGATTACTAGCCAACCTAACTAACATAGCCCTCCCACCTTCCACAAACCTCATAGCAGAGCTAACTATTATAATCTCCCTATTCAACTGATCCCCACCTACCATTATTTTAACCGGCACTGCCACTCTCCTAACCGCCTCCTACACCCTATTTATACTCCTCATGACCCAACGAGGCCCACTTCCATCCCATATCACATCCATCCATAGCTCCACCACACGAGAACACACCCTCATAACCCTCCACATCCTTCCAATACTCCTTCTCATCCTAAAACCAGAACTCATCGCATAAACTATTTAAGGCAAGTATAGTTTTAACCCAAACATTAGACTGTGACTCTAAAAATAGAAGTTAAACTCTTCTTACCTGCCGAGGGGAGGTTCAACCAACAAGAACTGCTAACTCTTGCACCTGGGCTTAAACCCCCAGTCCCCTTACTTTTAAAGGATAATAGTAATCCACTGGTCTTAGGAACCACCCATCTTGGTGCAAATCCAAGTAAAAGTAGTGGAAATTACACTCCTCCTCAATACCTCTCTATTTCTCACCCTAACAATCATCTCCATACCCATCGTACTCCCCCTACTATCAAAAAATCTTCAGAATACCCCCACCTCCGCTACACATCATGTCAAAATCGCTTTCATAATAAGCCTGGTGCCCCTAACACTCTTCGCATACTCAGACATAGAAAGCATTATCTCAAACTGAGAGTGAAAATTCATCACAAACTTTAAAATCCCCCTTAGCTTCAAGATTGATCAATACTCCGCAACCTTCCTCCCCATTGCACTATTTGTAACATGATCTATCCTCCAATTTGCCATATGATACATAGCATCAGAACCCCATATTACAAAATTCTTCTCCTACCTATTAACCTTTCTAACTGCCATACTCCTTCTAATTACTGCCAACAACATATTTCTCCTATTCATTGGGTGGGAAGGCGTAGGAATCATATCCTTTCTTTTAATCGGCTGATGACAAGCACGAGCAGAAGCCAACACAGCCGCCCTCCAAGCCGTCCTCTACAACCGAATCGGAGACATCGGCTTAATCCTAAGCATAGCATGACTGGCCTCAACCACAAATACCTGAGAAATTCAACAAACACTCCACCCCCAAACTCCAACACTCCCCCTCCTAGGCCTCATCCTAGCCGCCACAGGAAAATCCGCCCAATTCGGACTTCACCCATGACTCCCCGCTGCCATGGAGGGTCCAACCCCAGTCTCCGCCCTCCTTCACTCCAGCACTATAGTAGTAGCTGGTATCTTCTTACTTATCCGCACTCACCCACTACTCACCAACAACCAAACTGCACTTACCCTATGCCTCTGCCTAGGAGCTCTGTCCACTCTATTCGCCGCCACATGTGCCCTAACACAAAACGACATCAAAAAAATTATTGCCTTCTCTACATCCAGCCAATTAGGCCTAATAATAATTACAATTGGACTCAACCTCCCCCAACTAGCCTTCCTCCATATCTCAACTCACGCTTTCTTCAAAGCCATGCTCTTCCTATGCTCCGGATCCATCATCCACAACCTTAACGGTGAACAAGACATCCGAAAAATAGGCGGCTTACAAAAAACACTCCCAATCACCACCTCCTGCTTAACCATCGGTAACCTCGCACTAATAGGAACCCCATTCCTAGCAGGATTTTATTCAAAAGACCTAATCATCGAAAACCTAAATACATCACATTTAAATACCTGAGCCCTCCTACTCACCCTTCTAGCCACATCATTTACCGCAACCTACACCCTCCGCCTAACCCTCATAGTTCAGACAGGATTCAACCGTATATCTCCCATCACCCCAATAAACGAAAACAACCCAACAATTATTAACCCCATCATCCGCCTCGCCCTAGGTAGCATCCTAGCCGGCCTCCTCATCACATCCCTCACCCCCCCCATCAAAACCCCCCCTATAACCATACCTACCTTAACTAAACTCGCAGCCATTCTAGCCACCACTCTTGGCATCATCTTAGCCCTAGAGCTCTCAAACATAACCCACACCCTCACCCAACCTAAACAAAATCCCCACTTCAACTTCTCCTCCTCACTAGGCTACTTTAACCCCCTCACCCACCGTACCAACTCCACAAACCTCTTAAACACCGGCCAAAAAATCGCCACCCACCTTGTTGACCTGTCATGATATAATAAAATCGGCCCTGAAGGCCTTGCAAACTTTCAACGCTTAATAATTAAAACCTCAACCCCCATACACAACGGCCTTATTAAAACCTACCTGGGAACATTCATCCTCTCTATCCTCACCATCCTAATAACCCACAGACACTCCTTAATGGCCCCAAACCTACGCAAATCTCACCCACTTTTAAAAATAATCAACAACTCCCTAATTGATCTACCCACCCCACCCAACATCTCATCGTGATGAAACTTTGGATCCCTTCTCGGCATCTGCTTAATTACACAAATCGCCACTGGCCTGTTACTAGCCACCCACTATACTGCAGACACAACCCTAGCCTTCTCATCCGTCGCCCACACATGTCGAAACGTCCAATATGGTTGACTAATCCGCAACCTCCATGCCAATGGCGCTTCACTCTTCTTCATCTGCATCTACCTCCACATCGGACGAGGCCTCTACTACGGATCATACTTATTTAAAGAAACCTGAAACACAGGTATTATCCTCCTCTTCACCCTCATAGCTACCGCCTTCGTAGGTTACGTTCTCCCATGAGGACAAATATCATTCTGAGGAGCAACCGTAATCACAAATCTATTCTCAGCCCTCCCATATATCGGCCAAACCATCGTTGAATGAGCTTGAGGTGGATTCTCTGTAGACAACCCCACCCTCACCCGATTCTTCGCCCTTCACTTCCTCCTTCCCTTCATGATCGCAGGCCTCGCTACAATCCACCTTACACTCCTACATGAGTCCGGTTCAAACAACCCTCTGGGCCTCGTATCTAACTGCGATAAAATTCCATTCCATCCTTACTTCTCTACAAAAGACACCTTAGGCTTTATATTTCTACTTCTCCCCTTAACAACTCTCGCCCTATTCACCCCAAACCTCCTAGGCGACCCAGAAAACTTCACACCAGCCAATCCCCTAGTCACACCACCCCACATTAAACCAGAATGGTACTTCCTATTTGCATACGCCATTCTACGCTCCATTCCTAACAAGCTAGGAGGTGTTCTAGCACTAGCCGCCTCTATCCTGATCCTCTTCCTAATCCCCCTCCTCCATACATCCAAACAACGCACTATAGCCTTCCGACCCCTCTCTCAACTCTTATTCTGAACCTTAACCGCCAACCTCCTCATTCTTACCTGAATTGGCAGCCAACCAGTTGAACACCCCTTCATCATTATTGGCCAATTGGCCTCCATCTCCTACTTCACCATCATTCTAATCCTCTACCCCCTCATTAGCGCCTTAGAAAACAAGATATTAAATTACTAAAACACTCTAATAGTTTATAAAAAACATTGGTCTTGTAAACCAAAAACTGAAGACTCGCAATTCTTCTTAGAGTTATCTAATACACACCCTCCTCGACCCCCCCTTACCCCCCCGCATAAACTATTTTATGCGTTCGCGACTAAGCCATGTACTTCTGTGCATTCATTATCATTCACAGTGCACGGATATTCAATCTAGGACATAAACTGTAATGCAATAATATCACATATCACAATATTTACACACCATTCAATTTACTTTCCCCATCCTACTTTCTGAAGAACTTCCTAGTTCATGACATGTGGACTATACACCGCCGAACTCGTGCTAAACCCTTCAATTTATCTGCTTATACATAGGAAATCTCCCCCACACGGAAGTGCTTGGTCACAAGAACTCCATGGTAACAGGCCATAAACTGCAATAACTTCTCGTAGTGCCGGTAGCTGTCGTACCAGGTTATCTATTAATCGATCACCTCACGTGAAATCAGCAACGCACCGCATATAATGCCCTACCGTGACTAGCTTCAGGCCCATACTTTCCCCCTACACCCCTAGCACAACTTGCTCTTTTGCGCCTCTGGTTCCTCGGTCAGGACCATCAACTGGCTTCTCACCTTTTATTGCACGTCACAGATACATCTGGTTGGCTATTTATCAACTTTCACCCTCTTAATCGCGTCACTTCTTTTTTCTCACTTTTGGTTCCTTTTTTTCTCTGGGCGTCTTCACCATGCCCTTCAGAGTGCGGCGGGAGAATACAATCTCTTAACGTGAGCATACACTCCATAGCGTCCTGTTTTTTGGCTCTCAAGAGTCACTGAAGCTGAGACGGTTTGCGTGTTAGGGGAATCATTTTAACACTGATGCACTTTGTTTTACACTTGGTTATGATATCTTTTATCCCTGTGTTTTTATGTTGCTATTTAATGAATGCCTGGAAGACATAATTTTCCATTTTTTTCCAATTTCTTCATTTTCTCTAATTTCCCCTAATATTACAAAACAACACTAGGCGTTTTGCCTAAAAAAATTTTTTCGATTCATCATCATTTTTTTTATTTTTTCATTCGTTCGTTTTATCGTTCGTTCACCGCTGAAGTTACCCTAATAAAAATTTCATATTCATTCGTTCATTCGTTCGTTCATCGATCGTTATTTATCCATTCATTTAACCCCAAACCCCCCTACCTATGTCACATCGTTATTTACGTTCCATAATCGTGATTTCATCGCATCATCCATTAGAAAAATTTGCCCTAACCCACCCCCAACACAAACCCCCAACCCATATCAGAGAAAAAGGACTCAAACCTTTACCTCCAACTCCCAAAGCTGGTATTCTAAGCTAAACTATTCTCTGTTATACCCCTAAACCGCCCGAATAGCCCCATGGGACAACCCTCGTACCAACTCCAACACCACAAAAAGAGTTAACAATAACCCCCACCCAGCCACCAAAAACATTCCAACGCCCCAAGAATAAAACATAGCCACACCATCAAAATCCAACCGCACAAAAAACACCCCACCCCCATTCACAGTTTCAACCCCAAACTCCCAACACTCTACCACACCACCAACAGCCAACCCAACCACTAACGCTCCAACCAAGCCTGCCCCATATCCCAACACCTGTCAATCTCCCCAAGCCTCTGGAAATGGATCCGCTGCTAAAGACACAGAATAGACAAAAACCACTAACATCCCCCCCAAATATACCATAAACAATACTAACGCTACAAAAGAAACCCCCAAATTCAACAACCACCCACACCCAGTGACTGATGCAACCACCAGACCAACCACACCATAATATGGAGATGGATTAGACGCCACCGCCAACCCCCCTAAAACAAAGCACACCCCTAAAAACAACATGAAGTAAACCATATTCATATTTCTACTCAGTTTCACCCGAGACCTGTGACTCGAAAAGCCACCGTTGTTACTCAACTATAGAAATTCTAAACACCCACCAACAGACAAATAACACAAACACAAACATAAACAAACACAAACATAAACAAACACAAACATAAACAAACACAAACATAAACAAACACAAACATAAACAAACACAAACATAAACAAACACAAACATAAACAAACACAAACATAAACAAACACAAACATAAACAAACACAAACATAAACAAACACAAACATAAACAAACACAAACATAAACAAACACAAACATAAACAAACACAAACATAAACAAACACAAACATAAACAAACACAAACATAAACAAACACAAACATAAACAAACACAAACATAAACAAACACAAACATAAACAAACACAAACATAAACAAACACAAATGTCCCCGTAGCTTACATATTCCAAAGCATGACACTGAAGATGTCAAGACGGCTGCCAACGCTCCCGGGGACAAAAGACTTAGTCCTAACCTTACCGTTAGTTTCTACTAGACTTATACATGCAAGTATCCGCGCGCCAGTGTAAATGCCCTTGGCCTCTTACCAAGACTAGAGGTGCAGGTATCAGGCACACTTATAGTAGCCCCAGACGCCTTGCTTAGCCACACCCCCACGGGTATTCAGCAGTAATTAACATTAAGCAATGAGCGTAAGCTTGACTTAGCCATAGTAGTATAGGGCTGGTAAATCTTGTGCCAGCCACCGCGGTCACACAATAGGCCCAAATTAACCGTGTGCGGCGTAAAGAGTGGTCTATTACCTATCGCCCCCGCTGAGGCCAAAATGCATCTGAGCTGTCATAAGCCCAAGACACACCCAGGCCCAATATTAATACAGCCCCAGCTGCCAGCGACTAACTGTATGCCACGAAAGCCAGGGGACAAACTGGGATTAGATACCCCACTATGCCTGGCCTTAAATCCAGATGTTTATTTCCACCAAAACATCCGCCTGGGGACTACGAGCACAAACGCTTAAAACCCTAAGGACTTGGCGGTGCCCCAAACCCACCTAGAGGAGCCTGTTCTGTAATCGATAACCCACGCTACACCCGACCCCCCCTTGTCCAAGCAGCCTATATACCGCCGTCGCCAGCTCACCTTCCCTGAAAGTACGATAGTGAGCACAATAACCCCACCCGCTAGAAAGACAGGTCAAGGTATAGCTTATGGGGGGGAAGAAATGGGCTACATTTTCTGCCTCAGATCATTAACGAAAGGGGGTTTGAAATCCACCCCCAGAAGGAGGATTTAGCAGTAAAACATGACTATAATGCCTGTTTCAAGTCGGCCCTGGAGCACGTACATACCGCCCGTCACCCTCTTCATAAGCAACATTGCCTATAAACTAATACCCCAATCAGCTGAAGATGAGGTAAGTCGTAACAAGGTAAGTGTACCGGAAGGTGCACTTAGCACATCAAGATGTAGCTAAACCAAAAGCACTCAGCTTACACCTGAAAGATACCTACCTATGATTTAGGTCATCTTGAAACCCCACCCTAGCCCAACTGCCCCATAAAAAACAAACTTTTTTCCCCTAAATCAAACCATTCTACACCCTTAGTATAGGCGATAGAAAGGGGACCCCCCCCCGGCGCAATAGAAAATGTACCGTAAGGGAAAGGTGAAATAACAATGAAACCCCAAGTATAGAATAGCAAAGATGAATCCTTGTACCTTTTGCATCATGATCCAGCAAGAACAACCAAGCAAAATGAACTTAAGCTTGCCCCCCCGAAACCCAAGCGAGCTACTTACAAGCAGCTACACACTGAGCAAACCCGTCTCTGTCGCAAAAGAGTGGGACGACTTGTTAGTAGAGGTGAAAAGCCAACCGAGCTGGGTGATAGCTGGTTGCCTGTGAAACGGATCTTAGTCCCCCCCCGACTTTCCCCACATCGAACCAACCGACTAAAACGATCACGTAGCCTACTCGGGAGTAATTTAAAGGGGGTACAGCCCCTTTAAAAAAGAATACAATCTCACCAAGCGGATAATCATCGCTGACGCCCCGGACTGTTGGCCTTTAAGCAGCCACCAATAAAGAGTGCGTCAAAGCTCGAGCCTTAAAAATCTCCAGGTAATGTGAATCCCTCCCCCCCTCTAACAGGCCAATCTATAAAAATAGAAGAATTAATGCTGAAATGAGTAACCTGGGTACCCCCTCCGCAAGCGCAAACTTACATAATCACATTATTAACCAGAATAACAGATACCCCAACCTAACAAGACACCATATCTCTAACCTCTGTTAACCCGACACAGGGGCGCTTAATTGTGAAAGATTTAAATCTGTGGAAGGAACTCGGCAAACCCCTGGGGCCCGACTGTTTACCAAAAACATAGCCTTTAGCCCACCAAGTATTGAAGGTGATGCCTGCCCAGTGACACCTTGTTTAACGGCCGCGGTATCCTAACCGTGCAAAGGTAGCGCAATCAATTGTCCCATAAATCGAGACTTGTATGAATGGCTAAACGAGGTCCCAACTGTCTCCCACAGATGATCGGTGAAATTGATCTTCCCGTGCAAAAGCGGGGATAAGAACATAAGACGAGAAGACCCTGTGGAACTTCAAAATCGACGACCATACACACCCAACCTCCAAACCCACTAGGCCTTACCTTTTCTCCACATTGGTCTGCATTTTTCGGCTGGGGCGGCCCTGGAGAAAAGCAAATCCTCCAGAAATAAGACCTCACCTCTTAACCAAGAGCAACCCCTCAACGTACTAATAGTTCTAAGACCCAGTACAACTGATTAATGAACCAAGCTACCCCAGGGATAACAGCGCAATCCCCTCCAAGAGCCCATATCGACAAGGGGGTTTACGACCTCGATGTTGGATCAGGACATCCTAATGGTGCAACCGCTATTAAGGGTTCGTTTGTTCAACGATTAATAGTCCTACGTGATCTGAGTTCAGACCGGAGCAATCCAGGTCGGTTTCTATCTATGATAGGTTCTCCCCAGTACGAAAGGACCGGGAAAACAAGGCCCATACCACAAGTACGCCTTCCCCTTAAGTAAGGAATACAACTAAATTACCTTAAAGGGCTCCACACCACCCATCCTAAAAAAGGACAGCTAGCGTGGCAGAGCCCGGCAAATGCAAAAGGCTTAAACCCTTTACTCAGAGGTTCAAATCCTCTCCCTAGCTTTTCTTTCCCCACCTGTGACTACCCCCCTCACCCTAGCCAACCTACCAATAGCCCTTTCCTACGCCATTCCCATTTTAATTGCAGTGGCATTCCTAACACTAGTGGAACGAAAAGTCTTAAGTTATATGCAAGCCCGCAAGGGTCCCAACATCGTCGGACCATGCGGACTC
This sequence comes from Indicator indicator, assembly GCF_027791375.1. NCBI lineage: Eukaryota > Metazoa > Chordata > Aves > Piciformes > Indicatoridae > Indicator > Indicator indicator. The sequence goes on along the minus strand of NW_026539392.1, from coordinate 3,054 downwards.
CTACAACCCTTAGCAGACGGGGTAAAACTATTTATTAAAGAACCCATTCGCCCATCAACCTCATCCCCCCTACTTTTCCTCTTAACTCCAACCCTAGCCCTCCTTCTAGCTCTAACTATTTGAATCCCCCTTCCCCTCCCATTTTCACTTACTGACCTCAACCTAGGCCTACTATTTCTCCTTGCCATATCAAGCCTTGCCGTATACTCCATCTTATGATCAGGGTGAGCTTCAAATTCTAAATATGCCTTAATCGGAGCCCTCCGAGCAGTAGCACAAACCATCTCCTACGAAGTAACATTAGCCATCATCCTCTTAGCTATAATCATACTAAGCGGAAACTACACTTTAGGTACACTTGCCACCACCCAAGAACCCCTCTACCTTATCTTCTCTTCTTGACCCCTAGCCATAATATGATATATCTCAACCCTTGCCGAAACAAACCGCGCTCCATTTGACCTCACAGAGGGGGAATCGGAACTAGTATCCGGCTTTAATGTAGAATATGCTGCAGGACCATTCGCCCTTTTCTTCCTAGCCGAGTACGCCAACATTATATTAATAAACACCCTAACCACCATCTTATTCCTCAATCCAAGCACACTCAACCCCTCACCAGAATTATTTCCCATCATCCTGGCCTCTAAAACCCTCCTCCTCTCCTCCGGATTCCTGTGAATTCGCGCCTCATATCCACGATTTCGTTATGATCAACTCATGCACCTCTTATGAAAAAACTTCCTACCACTAACACTAGCTCTCTGCCTATGACACACAAGCATACCCATTTCTTATGCAGGCCTCCCCCCCGCCTAGGGACACCCTCAACCCAAGGAAATGTGCCCGAACCCAAAGGATCACTATGATAAAGTGAATATGGAGGTACACCAACCCTCTCATTTCCTATTTTTTCCTTTCCATTAGAAAAGTAGGAGTCGAACCTACACAGAAGAGATCAAAGCCCTTCATACTCCCCTTATATTATTTTCTAGTAGGGTCAGCTAACAAAGCTATCGGGCCCATACCCCGAAAATGATGGTTCAATCCCCTCCTCTACTAATGAACCCCAACGCAAAGCTAATTACACTACTAAGCCTAATCTTGGGAACCACCATCACAACCTCAAGCAACCACTGGGTGATAATTTGGGCTGGTTTAGAAATCAATACACTTGCCATCATCCCAATAATCTCAAAATCCCACCACCCACGAGCCATTGAAGCTGCAATTAAATATTTCCTAACCCAAGCAGCTGCCTCCGCCATCGTCCTATTCTCAAGCACAATCAACGCCTGAACCACAGGACAGTGAGATATTTCTCAACTAACCAACACAACATCCTGCTTATTATTAACAGCAGCAATCGCCATAAAACTCGGACTAGCTCCATTCCACTTCTGATTTCCAGAAGTTCTCCAAGGGTCACCACTAATAACAGCCCTCCTGTTATCAACAATTATGAAACTTCCCCCAATCACCATCCTCCTTCTCACATCCAACTCTCTTAACCCCCACCTCCTAACCTTAATGGCCATCACCTCAACCGCCCTTGGTGGTTGAATGGGTCTTAACCAAACGCAAGTACGAAAAATTTTGGCTTTTTCCTCTATCTCCCACTTAGGATGAATAACTATTATCCTTATTTACACCCCCAAACTAACCCTTTTAACCTTCCTCTTATATGTCCTTTTAACCACCACCATCTTCCTCTCCCTTAACACATCTAACATTATAAACCTACCAACATTAATAAATTCCTGAACAAAAACCCCACTACTCAACTCAACCCTTATACTTACCCTCCTATCTCTAGCTGGCCTCCCACCTCTTACTGGATTCCTCCCCAAATGACTTATTATCCAAGAGCTCACAAAACAAGAAATAACTGCAGCAGCCCTAACCATCGCCCTCCTGTCACTACTGAGCCTATTCTTCTACCTTCGCCTCACCTATTACTCGACTATTACACTCCCACCCAACCCTATAAACCACACAAAGCACTGATATGTCTACAAACCAACAATTACCTTAATCCCAACCTTATCCTCCCTATCAGTTCTACTCCTCCCACTTTCCCCCACAATTTTAATCTCCATTTAGAAACTTAGGATAACCAAAAACCGAAGGCCTTCAAAGCCTTAAATAAGAGCTAAACCCTCTTAGTTTCTGCTAAGACCCGCAGGACACTACCCTGCATCCTCTGAATGCAACTCAGCCACTTTAATTAAGCTAGGGCCTTAAACTCAATACCCCTAGACAGGCGGGCTTCGATCCCACAAAATTCTAGTTAACAGCTAGACGCCTAAACCCAATGAGCTTCTGTCCAACCCAAACCCCGGTGCACCTTCAGTGCACATCAATGAGCTTGCAACTCAATATGAACTTCACCACGGAGTTGGTAAGAAGAGGAATTAAACCTCTGTAAAAAGGACTACAGCCTAACGCCTAGACACTCAGCCATCTTACCCGTGACCTTCATTTACCGATGATTATTCTCCACCAACCACAAAGACATTGGCACCCTATACCTCATCTTTGGTGCTTGAGCTGGCATAATTGGTACAGCCCTGAGCCTACTTATCCGCGCAGAGCTAAGCCAACCTGGCACCCTACTCGGAGACGACCAAATCTACAACGTCATCGTTACTGCTCATGCATTCGTAATAATCTTCTTTATAGTTATACCAATCATAATTGGGGGATTTGGAAACTGACTAGTCCCCCTCATAATCGGTGCCCCCGACATAGCATTCCCACGTATAAATAATATAAGCTTCTGGCTCCTCCCTCCATCATTCCTCCTCCTCCTAGCCTCCTCCACCGTCGAAGCAGGCGCCGGAACTGGATGAACCGTCTATCCCCCCCTCGCCGGCAATCTAGCCCATGCAGGTCCCTCAGTAGACCTAGCCATCTTCTCTCTCCATCTAGCAGGTATCTCATCCATCCTAGGGGCAATCAACTTTATTACAACAGCTATCAACATAAAACCACCAGCCATCTCCCAATACCAAACCCCACTATTTGTATGGTCCGTTCTCATCACTGCCGTAC
>NW_026539391.1:0-16584 GCF_027791375.1 Indicator indicator | reverse complement strand
CTGACCAAATGAGGCAATTGGAGGATAGTCTTGCACGTACTTCTTTGGTTTCAGCCATTGAAACTCTGTCTGGAAAGATGGAGAATTGCATGAAAGAGCTGAAGGAGGAACTTAAAACCTCCATATCCAACTTGATGAAGGGGGATGATTCTAATTCCTCTTCCTCCAGATGGATACAAGTTTCAGCTGTTAGGAACAGACGTGCTCCAAGAAGGCCATTCCAGAATAGGTCAAACCAAAACAGACAGCAGAGGCAATCACGTGGCAGTATCTGGATAACTCTGCGTGATCAGTTTGGTGAGAACATGAACAGATGGGATGGTCAACCAACTTCTGATCTTTTCAAGAGGTTACGGGAGCTGCAGAGAGGCAGATCCCGAGGTAGCAATACCAGGAGGGTAGCTGTCGCTTCCTCAGTTTCCCAGAACAACTCTGATAGCTCCAACAGTGATCCTAATTCTGGTGCTGGACGTTGTGCCAGCTGTACATGTGGAGGTAATCCCCACCATTAGGGGTGCCCTGCCTTCCGCCAGGGGGAGGTAAGGGATAATGGAGATAACAGAATCTATTGGGATGTGTACATCCAGTGGCCTGGCACTTCAAAATTTCAGAAGTACAGGGCCTTGGTTGACACAGGAGCTCAGTGCACCATAATACCATCAAATTATCAAGGGGGAGAATCTATAACTATTCAGGGAGTCACTGGTGGATCCCAAGAGTTGTTTAAGATAGAGGTTGACATAAGTTTAACTGGGAAGCAGTGGAAGAAACATACTATTGTAACAGGTCCTAATGCACCTTGTATTTTGGGAATTGACTTTCTGAGAGAAGGGCGTTTTAAAGACCCTAAGGGTTACAAATGGGCTTTTGGAATAGCAACTGTAGAAACTGATGGAGGAAAATTGAAGTTGTCCATTAGACCTGAGCTTTCAGATGAATCTGCAGTTGTGGGACAACATGAGATAGAGGATGTAAAGCTGCCGGTTGCTTCTCAAACTGTGCATCACAGACAATACAGAACCAACCGTGACTCTTTGGTGCCCATTCAAAACTTGATTCGTCAGTTGGAGAGTCAGAAGGTCATCAGCAAAACTCATTCACCTTTCAACAGTCCAATCTGGCCTGTGAGAAAGCAGAATGGAGAGTGGCGTCTGACAGTTGATTTCCGTGCCTTGAATGAAGTAACTCCACCCATGAGTGCAGCTGTACCAGACATGATGGAACTCCAATATGAGCTGGAATCCAAGCAGGCCAAATGGTATGCTACCATAGACATTGCTAATGCTTTCTTCTCTATTCCCATAGCAGAGGAATGCAGGCCTCAGTTTGCTTTCACCTGGAGAGGCATTCAGTACACATTCAATCGTTTGCCCCAGGGGTGGATTCACAGTTCAACCATCTGCCATGCAGTGATCCATGATGCTTTGGAGAAAGGTGGAGCTCCAGAACACATTCAGTTCATCGATGACATCATTGTCTGGGGTGAGACTGCTGAAGAAGTCTTCGAGAAAGGTAACAAAATCATTGACATTCTCTTGCAAGCTGGTTTCGCTATCAAACGAGACAAGGTGAAAGGACCTGCCAGAGAAATCCAGTTTCTGGGAGTGCGGTGGCAAGATGGTCGCCGTCACATCCCAATGGATGTGATAAACAGAGTCTCCACCATGGCAAATCCCATCAACAAGAAAGAAACTCTGCGTTTCTTAGGCATAGTGGGATTTTGGAGACTGCACATTCCTGGATACAGTCAGATTGTGAAACCTCTATATGATGTGACTCGAAAGAGAAACAGTTTCCAATGGGGTCCTGAGCAACAAGCAGCCTTTGACCAGATCAAGCGAGAGGTAGTCCAAGCGATGGGTCTGGGACCTGTCCGAACTGGTCCAGACATTAAGAACATTCTGTACACGGCCGCGAGTGACAATGGTCCAACCTGGTGCTTATGGCAAAGAGCTCCAGGGGAGACACGAGGACGTCCTCTTGGTTTCTGGGGTCGTGGCTACAGAGGCTCAGAGGCAAACTACACTCCAACAGAGAAAGAGATTTTAGCTGCTTATGAAGGAGTGAAAGCTGCTTCTGAAGTCATTGGAACTGAGTCACAACTTCTTCTAGCTCCTAGATTGCCAGTTCTGAATTGGATGTTCAAAGGCAAAGGTTCTTCACCACATCATGCAACAGATGCTACCTGGTCTAAGTGGATGGCTCTGATAACACAGAGAGCTCGAATGGGAAATCTCGAAAGGCCTGGTTTGGTGGAGGTGATCACAAACTGGCCAGAAGGCACAAGCTGTGCAAAACCTCCAGAGGAGAGAGTAACTCGTGCAGAGGAAGCTCCTCCTTACAGTGATCTGTCTGATGATGACAAGAGATATGCTTTGTTCACAGACGGTTCCTGTCGTCTGGTTGGAAACAAGCGGAGATGGAAATCTGCAGTGTGGAGCCCAACGCGCAGAGTTGCAGAAGCGAGAGATGGAGAAGGAGAATCCAGTCAATTTGCAGAGGTAAAAGCTGTCCAGCTAGCTCTTAACGTAGCTGAACGTGAGAGATGGCCAAAGCTTTATCTCTACACCGACTCATGGATGGTAGCCAATGCCTTGTGGGGTTGGCTGAAAGACTGGAAGAAGAATGGCTGGCAGAGGAAAGGAAAGCCTATCTGGGCTGCAGATCTGTGGCAAGACATTGCTGCTCGCATTGAGAGAATCTCAGTGAAAGTGAGACACATCGATGCTCACATTCCTAAGAGCAAAGCTACTGAGGAACAACAACACAACCATCAGGCAGATCTAGCTGCAAGAGTTTCCCAGGTGGACACAAACTCTGATCCTGATCCTGATCTTGACTGGAAACACCGAGGTGAGCTGTTCTTAGCTCGGTGGGCCCATGACTCGTCAGGACATCAGGGCAGAGATGCAACCTACCGATGGGCTCGTGACAGATCCATTGACATTTCCATGGATGCTATCACACAAGTCATCCATGACTGTGACATTTGTGCTGCTATTAAGCAGGCAAAGCGGATCAAGCCCTTGTGGTACGGTGACCGATGGTCCAAGTACAAGTATGGTGAAGCCTGGCAGATTGACTACATCACTCTACCTCGTTCTCGATCTGGTAAGCAGTATGTGCTGACTATGGTAGAGGCAAGCACTGGATGGCTGGAAACTTATCCAGTTCCTCATGCAACTGCACGTAACACCATTCTTGGCCTGGAGAGACAAATCCTGTGGAGACACGGAACTCCAGAGAGGATTGAGTCAGACAACGGAACTCACTTCAAGAACAATCTTGTAAAAAACTGGGCCAAAGAGCACGGCATCGAGTGGATATTCCACATTCCCTACTATGCACCAGCTGCAGGGAAGATCGAACGCTACAACGGTTTGCTGAAAACCACTCTCAAAGCCATGGGGGGTGGATCTTTGAAAAACTGGGAGAAACATTTAGCACAAGCAACCTGGTTGGTGAATAGTAGAGGTTCAGTGAATCGAGCTGGACCTGCCCAATCAGATTTGTTGCGAAAGGAGGAAGGTGGTAGAGTTCCTGTTATCAGAGAAAAGAATCTGTTAGGCAAAACTGTTTGGGTATTTTCTCCTTCAGGAGAGGCCAAACCTGTCCGAGGGGTGGTTTCTGCTGAAGGTCCTGGTCACACCTATTGGGTGATGCAAGAAAATGGTGAAATTCAGTGTATTCCACAAAGAAATCTAACTTTGGCTGAGAGAGGTTAAATTCAGAGTGTTGCGCAGATACAGCATCGCGCCCAAGAGGAGAGTCCATGAGATCTACGGTGCACGAACCCTCAGAGCCCTGAGTCACCTGAGAGTCCCTGTTCCTTTCTTCGCTCCATCTGCGAGGAAACAAGCTGTTTGCTGTTTTTCTGTGATTTGACTCTTTTGAATCATCTACATCTGAGATAGCCGGAATGGACTATGGTCTTTATTCACCTATTGTTGTAGATATTATTTTAGATTAGATAAATGATAGTAGCAGCCAATGGAATTGTTTAGAAGGGGTGGACTGTGATGGTTTGAAACTGTCTTTTTAATTTTTCCTTGCAAAGTTCAAAACAGAGAAAGTGAAAGAATGTAAATAAGTCACTATTGGGTGTAAGAAAGCAAAATAACGATTGTTCTAAACACTTCCATTGGATAGATAGAAATGTTTAAGAACTATTACCCAAAACAAAGTAGGCATTCGGCACATTCTGCGTTCGGCAGTGGGGGCAGTTGCTGGGCTGTCTGGCTGCTGTTTCTTCTTCTCTTCTGGCTGAAGATAACACACTGACCTTGGCAGCTAAGTTAACAACTTTCTGCTTAACTAAGCTCTGCTTCTCTGTCCAGGGGGGTCGGGGGGGGAAGCTCCTGGGAGAGGGAGGCCCCCTTTGGGAGGGTCCCCTTGGGGGGAAGCAAAGGGAGATCGATTGTGCTTTTTCTGTTGATTGTATATATTTGTGAATGTTGTGAATTTTTGTATATTTGTACATATTCATTGCATTTCATGGTAGATTTTAGACTCTGCTTGTAAATACAGCTTTTCATTTGCTTCCAGACTGAGCTAGCCTGGTTATTGTCGGTGGGGGGGGAATTTCAGCTCACACCGACACACTTGGTCTCCAGAGATGTATCACTTGCCCCATGAAATGGAATCATTAAAGCTGGACAAGACCTCTAAGATCACCAAGTCCAACCATCAACCCACCCCCACCATGCCCCCTAACTAAACCATGCCCCTAACTAAACCATGTCCAAAAGTTCCATGTCCACATTTTTTTTTAACACTTCCAGGGATGGTGACTCCACCACCTCCCTGGGGAGCCTGTTCCAATGCCTGCCCTCCCTTGCAGCAAAGAAATTTCCCCTAATAACCAACCTACACCTCCCTTGGTGCAACTTGAGGCCATTTCTTCTCACCTTGTTTCTTTGTAGAGCCATTTCCTCTTGTCCTGTTGCTTGTTCTCTGGGAGAAGAGACCAAGCCCCACCTCACTACAACCTTCTTTCAGGTTGTAGAGAGTGAGAAATTCTCTTCTCAGCCTCCTTTTCTCCCGGGTGAACCACCCCAGGTCCCTCAGCTGCTCCACACAAGACTTATGAGCCACCAGTGTGCACTTGCAGTCCAGAAAGGCAATCACAACCTGGGCTGCATCAAGAGAAGTGTGGCCAGCAGGGTGAGGGAGGGGATTCTCCCCCTCTATTCCACTCTGCTGAGACCCCACCTGGAGCACTGTGTCCAGTTCTGGAACCTCTGTTACAGGAAAGATCTGGAGGTGCTGGAAGGTGTCCAGAGAAGGGCCACCAGGATGAGCAGAGGGCTGGAGCTGCTCTCCTATGAGGATCTGAGGCTGTTCAGTCTGGAAAAGAGAAGACTGAGAGGGGATTTAATAAATATTTATCAATATCTGAGGGCTGGGGGTCAGGAGGGAGGAGACAGGCTCTGCTCACTTGCACCCTGGGATAGGACAAGGAGAAATGGATGTAAGCTGCAGCACAGCAGGTTCCACCTCAACATGAGGAGGAACTTTATTTGTAAGGGTCCCAGAGCACTGGGACAGGCTGCCCAGAGAGGTTGTGGAGTCTCCCCCTCTGGAGACTTTCAAAGCCCATCTGGATGTGTTCCTGTGTGACCTGAGCTAGATTGTATGGTCCTGCTCTGGCAGGGGGGTTGGACTTGATGATCTATTTGAGTCCCTTCCAACCTCTGAGATCCTGTGCCAGACTGAGAGAGTTGGGGTTGCTCAGTCTGGAGAAGAGAAGGCTCTGAGGAGACCTTCTTGTGGCCTTCCAGTGTCTGAAGGGGGCTACAAGGAAGCTGGGGAAGGACTTTTGAGGGTGTCAGGGAGTGACAGGACTGGGGGGGATGGAAAAAAATTAGAAGTGGGTAGATTCAGATTGGATGTTAGGAAGAAGTTCTTCCCCATGAGGATGGTGAGACACTGGAAGAGGTTGCCAAGGGAGATGGTGGAAGCCTCATCCCTGGAAGTTTTTGCATCCAGGCTGGAGGTGGTTCTGAGCAACCTGCTGTGGTGTGAGGTGTCCCTGGCCGTGGCAGGGGGGTTGGAACTGGCTGAGCCTTGAGGTCCCTTCCAACCCTGACAATTCATGATTCCATGATGATGCTCCTAGACCCTTCACCAGCTTCATTGCCCTGACCTTTTCCTTCATTCCCCTGCTCCTTTTCCTTCTTGCCCAGCCACGATTCCTCTGCTGTCTCTCATGAACCCACCTTAGTAGCTCATCTGTTAATTGTTGTTTTTCAAAGCAAGAGAGCTGAGGAAAGACCCAGCATGAATGCAGTAGCTCATCACTCTGCTCCAGCCCCTGGAGATGTTGAAGCTCTCTTTGCATTTAGGCATCCAGCTGGCAGGAGCTGATAGCACTGCAGGACAGGAAAGCAGCAGGCAGGGATGCAAGTCCCATCTGAAAGGATGAGGTAGTGCTGATTAATTCAGATTAAGGCTCACAATCACCAGCTGGGAACTGGTGGGCAGAGAGAATGGCAGCTTCAGTGCCTCTCTCTCCAGCTTTCAATATTCCTGCAAGAAGGGAGCAGGGGGATGGGGGGGAGGAGGTAACTCCTCCTTAAATTGATTACAAGGTTGAAGGGACCAAATTTATTGCCCTTTAAATGCAAATAGGAGTAGGACCAGCAGGACCACTGAGACTCAGCACTTGGTTTCAATCTCCCACTTCATGTGCAATGGTTACCAGTTTGGATTGCTATGGATTGAATTCTGCTGCTAGGATCCAGTGGAAGGTGTCCTGGCAGGGGGGGTTGGAACAGGAGGATTCTTGGGGTCCCCTTCCCACCCTGAGAATTGTGTGATCCTGGGGCTCATGCACACACTGCAGGTCTTCACTGGTGCAAGCACAAGGGTTGAACCACCTGAGCTGGTTCTCAGCTGCTTCATCTCACATTGTGCCTGAATGCAAGGAGAGGATTCAGGGAATTGAACCATGGAACCACAGAATTGTTTTGCCTGGAAGAGAACTTCAAGATCATCAAGTCCAGTGTTGAAGCCAGCACTGCCAGGTCACCACTCAACCATGGCCCTCAGCACCACATCTACACAGCTCCTGAATCCCACCAGGGATGGGTACTCCACCACCTCTGTGGGCAGCTTGTTCCAGGCTTTGACAACCTTTTCAGTGAAGAAATTTCTTCTCATATCTACCTTAAACCTCCCCTGGTGCCACTTGGGGCCACATCCACTTGTCCTGTTGGTTGCCACTTGGGAGAAAGGAGCAAACCTCCACCTCATTCCTTGCATGGAGCTGTAGAGAGTGAGAAGGCTTTCCCTGAGCCTCCTTTTCTCCAGGCTCAACAACCCCAGGCACTATGGGAGGGGTCTGGAGCACAGCCCTGTGAGGAGAGGCTGAGGGAGCTGGGGGTGTTCAGCCTGGAGAAGAGGAGGCTCAGGGCAGACCTCATTGCTGTCTGCAACTCCCTGAAGGGAGGTTGTAGCCAGGTGGGGGTTGGTCTCTTCTCCCAGGCATCCAGCCTGAACTTGAATAGCTCCAGAGACTGTTTAGAAGTGTCTGTAGTGATAGGATGAGGGACAATGGCTTCAAAGTAGAAAAGAGTAGATTTAGATTGGATGTGAGGAACCAAGTTCTTCACCTTGAGGGTGGTGGAACCTTGGAACAGGTTGCTCAGGGAGGTGGTTGAGGCCCCATGCCTGGGAATATTCAAGGTGAGGCTGGACAGGGCTGTGGGCAACTTGACCTAGTTGAGGATGTCCCTGCTGAGTGCAGAGGGGGTTGGACTGGATGAGCTTTGGAGGTCCCTTCCAACCCAAACCATTCTGTGACTCTGTCAAACCTCCTGGGTTCCAGTTTGTGCCCATTGCCCCTCATCCTGGCACTAGAAACCACCAAAAAAATTCTAGCCCCCTCTTCTAGCCCCCTGCCCTTAGGCTCTTGCCAAGTATTGATCAGATCCCCTCTCAGGCTGCTCTTCTCCAGGTTCAACAACTTCAGGTCTCTCAATCTTTCCTCATGAAGGAGATATTCCAGGCTCTCAGAGTTCCTCTGACTCATAGATCTGAGTGAGCTCTCCCAGTGCCTCCTGTAACTGGGAGGTCTGTTGCTTTTCTTTCTCAGATTGCTTCTGGACACCTTCCAATCTGCCCTGGAGGCAGGGAACAGAATTTTTGATTTGTTGAACTTCCCTTCTGTTTCCTTGCTACAGCTTGATGGGCTTGACAGGCAGCCAGCTGGTCAACCACACCATGGCTGTGCAAGATGAGTTCTTTATTGCCTCTCTTCCAGTGGTTTCTTGTTGTGTCCTTGTAGCAAGGGCCAGGGCAGCAAGAAACCACGGCGAGAGAGGAGGGCCCTAAAGAAACACATCTTGCACAGCCATGGTGTGGTTGACCAGCTGGCTGCCTGTCAAGCCCATCAAGCTGTAGCAAGGAAACAGAAGGGAAGTTCAACAAATCAAAAATTCTGTTCCCTGCCTCCAGGGCAGATTGGAAGGTGTCCAGAAGCAATCTGAGAAAGAAAAGCAACAGACCTCCCAGTTACAGGAGGCACTGGGAGAGCTCACTCAGATCTATGAGTCAGAGGAACTCTGAGAGCCTGGAATATCTCCTTCATGAGGAAAGATTGAGAGACCTGAAGTTGTTGAACCTGGAGAAGAGCAGCCTGAGAGGGGATCTGATCAATACTTGGCAAGAGCCTAAGGGCAGGGGGCTAGAAGAGGGGGCTAGAATTTTTTTGGTGGTTTCTAGTGCCAGGATGAGGGGCAATGGGCACAAACTGGAACCCAGGAGGTTTGACAGAGTCACAGAATGGTTTGGGTTGGAAGGGACCTCCAAAGCTCATCCAGTCCAACCCCCTCTGCACTCAGCAGGGACATCCTCAACTAGATCAGGTTGCCCACAGCCCTGTCCAGCCTCACCTTGAATATCCCCAGGCATGGGGCCTCAACCACCTCCCTGAGCAACCTGTTCCAAGGTTCCACCACCCTCAAGGTGAAGAACTTGGTTCCTCACATCCAATCTAAATCTACTCTTTTCTACTTTGAAGCCATTGTCCCTCATCCTATCACTACAGACACTTCTAAACAGTCTCTGGAGCTATTCAAGGTCAGGCTGGATGCCTGGGAGAAGAGCCCAACCCCCACCTGGCTACAACCTCCCTTCAGGGAGTTGTAGACAGCAATGAGGTCTGCCCTGAGCCTCCTCTTCTCCAGGCTGAACACCCCCAGCTCCCTCAGCCTCTCCTCACAGGGCTGTGCTCCAGACCCCTCCCATAGTGCCTGGGGTTGTTGAGCCTGGAGAAAAGGAGGCTCAGGGAAAGCCTTCTCACTCTCTACAGCTCCATGCAAGGAATGAGGTGGAGGTTTGCTCCTTTCTCCCAAGTGGCAACCAACAGGACAAGTGGATGTGGCCCCAAGTGGCACCAGGGGAGGTTTAAGGTAGATATGAGAAGAAATTTCTTCACTGAAAAGGTTGTCAAAGCCTGGAACAAGCTGCCCACAGAGGTGGTGGAGTACCCATCCCTGGTGGGATTCAGGAGCTGTGTAGATGTGGTGCTGAGGGCCATGGTTGAGTGGTGACCTGGCAGTGCTGGCTTCAACACTGGACTTGATGATCTTGAAGTTCTCTTCCAGGCAAAACAATTCTGTGGTTCCATGGTTCAATTCCCTGAATCCTCTCCTTGCATTCAGGCACAATGTGAGATGAAGCAGCTGAGAACCAGCTCAGGTGGTTCAACCCTTGTGCTTGCACCAGTGAAGACCTGCAGTGTGTGCATGAGCCCCAGGATCACACAATTCTCAGGGTGGGAAGGGGACCCCAAGAATCCTCCTGTTCCAACCCCCCCTGCCAGGACACCTTCCACTGGATCCTAGCAGCAGAATTCAATCCATAGCAATCCAAACTGGTAACCATTGCACATGAAGTGGGAGATTGAAACCAAGTGCTGAGTCTCAGTGGTCCTGCTGGTCCTACTCCTATTTGCATTTAAAGGGCAATAAATTTGGTCCCTTCAACCTTGTAATCAATTTAAGGAGGAGTTACCTCCTCCCCCCCATCCCCCTGCTCCCTTCTTGCAGGAATATTGAAAGCTGGAGAGAGAGGCACTGAAGCTGCCATTCTCTCTGCCCACCAGTTCCCAGCTGGTGATTGTGAGCCTTAATCTGAATTAATCAGCACTACCTCATCCTTTCAGATGGGACTTGCATCCCTGCCTGCTGCTTTCCTGTCCTGCAGTGCTATCAGCTCCTGCCAGCTGGATGCCTAAATGCAAAGAGAGCTTCAACATCTCCAGGGGCTGGAGCAGAGTGATGAGCTACTGCATTCATGCTGGGTCTTTCCTCAGCTCTCTTGCTTTGAAAAACAACAATTAACAGATGAGCTACTAAGGTGGGTTCATGAGAGACAGCAGAGGAATCGTGGCTGGGCAAGAAGGAAAAGGAGCAGGGGAATGAAGGAAAAGGTCAGGGCAATGAAGCTGGTGAAGGGTCTAGGAGCATCATCATGGAATCATGAATTGTCAGGGTTGGAAGGGACCTCAAGGCTCAGCCAGTTCCAACCCCCCTGCCACGGCCAGGGACACCTCACACCACAGCAGGTTGCTCAGAACCACCTCCAGCCTGGATGCAAAAACTTCCAGGGATGAGGCTTCCACCATCTCCCTTGGCAACCTCTTCCAGTGTCTCACCATCCTCATGGGGAAGAACTTCTTCCTAACATCCAATCTGAATCTACCCACTTCTAATTTTTTTCCATCCCCCCCAGTCCTGTCACTCCCTGACACCCTCAAAAGTCCTTCCCCAGCTTCCTTGTAGCCCCCTTCAGACACTGGAAGGCCACAAGAAGGTCTCCTCAGAGCCTTCTCTTCTCCAGACTGAGCAACCCCAACTCTCTCAGTCTGGCACAGGATCTCAGAGGTTGGAAGGGACTCAAATAGATCATCAAGTCCAACCCCCCTGCCAGAGCAGGACCATACAATCTAGCTCAGGTCACACAGGAACACATCCAGATGGGCTTTGAAAGTCTCCAGAGGGGGAGACTCCACAACCTCTCTGGGCAGCCTGTCCCAGTGCTCTGGGACCCTTACAAATAAAGTTCCTCCTCATGTTGAGGTGGAACCTGCTGTGCTGCAGCTTACATCCATTTCTCCTTGTCCTATCCCAGGGTGCAAGTGAGCAGAGCCTGTCTCCTCCCTCCTGACCCCCAGCCCTCAGATATTGATAAATATTTATTAAATCCCCTCTCAGTCTTCTCTTTTCCAGACTGAACAGCCTCAGATCCTCATAGGAGAGCAGCTCCAGCCCTCTGCTCATCCTGGTGGCCCTTCTCTGGACACCTTCCAGCACCTCCAGATCTTTCCTGTAACAGAGGTTCCAGAACTGGACACAGTGCTCCAGGTGGGGTCTCAGCAGAGTGGAATAGAGGGGGAGAATCCCCTCCCTCACCCTGCTGGCCACACTTCTCTTGATGCAGCCCAGGTTGTGATTGCCTTTCTGGACTGCAAGTGCACACTGGTGGCTCATAAGTCTTGTGTGGAGCAGCTGAGGGACCTGGGGTGGTTCACCCGGGAGAAAAGGAGGCTGAGAAGAGAATTTCTCACTCTCTACAACCTGAAAGAAGGTTGTAGTGAGGTGGGGCTTGGTCTCTTCTCCCAGAGAACAAGCAACAGGACAAGAGGAAATGGCTCTACAAAGAAACAAGGTGAGAAGAAATGGCCTCAAGTTGCACCAAGGGAGGTGTAGGTTGGTTATTAGGGGAAATTTCTTTGCTGCAAGGGAGGGCAGGCATTGGAACAGGCTCCCCAGGGAGGTGGTGGAGTCACCATCCCTGGAAGTGTTAAAAAAAAATGTGGACATGGAACTTTTGGACATGGTTTAGTTAGGGGCATGGTTTAGTTAGGGGGCATGGTGGGGGTGGGTTGATGGTTGGACTTGGTGATCTTAGAGGTCTTGTCCAGCTTTAATGATTCCATTTCATGGGGCAAGTGATACATCTCTGGAGACCAAGTGTGTCGGTGTGAGCTGAAATTCCCCCCCCACCAACAATAACCAGGCTAGCTCAGTCTGGAAGCAAATGAAAAGCTGTATTTACAAGCAGAGTCTAAAATCTACAATGAAATGCAATGAATATGTACAAATATACAAAAATTCACAACATTCACAAATATATACAATCAACAGAAACAGCACAATCGATCTCCCTTTGCTTCCCCCCAAGGGGACCCTCCCAAAGGGGGCCTCCCTCTCCCAGGAGCTTCCCCCCCCGACCCCCCTGGACAGAGAAGCAGAGCTTAGTTAGAGCAGAAAGTTGTTAACTTAGCTGCCAAGGTCAGTGTGTTATCTTCAGCCAGAAGAGAAGAAGAAACAGCAGCCAGACAGCCCAGCAACTGCCCCCACTGCCGAACGCAGAATGTGCCGAATGCCTGCTTTGTTTTGGGTAATAGTTCTTAAACATTTCTATCTATCCAATGGAAGTGTTTAGAACAATCGTTATTTTGCTTTCTTACACCCAATAGTGACTTATTTACATTCTTTCACTTTCTCTGTTTTGAACTTTGCAAGGAAAAATTAAAAAGACAGTTTCAAACCATCACAGTCCACCCCTTCTAAACAATTCCATTGGCTGCTACTATCATTTATCTAATCTAAAATAATATCTACAACAATAGGTGAATAAAGACCATAGTCCATTCCGGCTATCTCAGATGTAGATGATTCAAAAGAGTCAAATCACAGGAAAAAACAGCAAACAGCTTGTTTCCTCGCAGATGGAGCGAAGAAAGGAACAGGGACTCTCAGGTGACTCAGGGCTCTGAGGGTTCGTGCACCGTAGATCTCATGGACTCTCCTCTTGGGCGCGATGCTGTATCTGCGCAACACTCTGAATTTAACCTCTCTCAGCCAAAGTTAGATTTCTTTGTGGAATACACTGAATTTCACCATTTTCTTGCATCACCCAATAGGTGTGACCAGGACCTTCAGCAGAAACCACCCCTCGGACAGGTTTGGCCTCTCCTGAAGGAGAAAATACCCAAACAGTTTTGCCTAACAGATTCTTTTCTCTGATAACAGGAACTCTACCACCTTCCTCCTTTCGCAACAAATCTGATTGGGCAGGTCCAGCTCGATTCACTGAACCTCTACTATTCACCAACCAGGTTGCTTGTGCTAAATGTTTCTCCCAGTTTTTCAAAGATCCACCCCCCATGGCTTTGAGAGTGGTTTTCAGCAAACCGTTGTAGCGTTCGATCTTCCCTGCAGCTGGTGCATAGTAGGGAATGTGGAATATCCACTCGATGCCGTGCTCTTTGGCCCAGTTTTTTACAAGATTGTTCTTGAAGTGAGTTCCGTTGTCTGACTCAATCCTCTCTGGAGTTCCGTGTCTCCACAGGATTTGTCTCTCCAGACCAAGAATGGTGTTACGTGCAGTTGCATGAGGAACTGGATAAGTTTCCAGCCATCCAGTGCTTGCCTCTACCATAGTCAGCACATACTGCTTACCAGATCGAGAACGAGGTAGAGTGATGTAGTCAATCTGCCAGGCTTCACCATACTTGTACTTGGACCATCGGTCACCGTACCACAAGGGCTTGATCCGCTTTGCCTGCTTAATAGCAGCACAAATGTCACAGTCATGGATGACTTGTGTGATAGCATCCATGGAAATGTCAATGGATCTGTCACGAGCCCATCGGTAGGTTGCATCTCTGCCTTGATGTCCTGACGAGTCATGGGCCCACCGAGCTAAGAACAGCTCACCTCGGTGTTTCCAGTCAAGATCAGGATCAGGATCAGAGTTTGTGTCCACCTGGGAAACTCTTGCAGCTAGATCTGCCTGATGGTTGTGTTGTTGTTCCTCAGTAGCTTTGCTCTTAGGAATGTGAGCATCGATGTGTCTCACTTTCACTGGGATTCTCTCAATGCGAGCAGCAATGTCTTGCCACAGATCTGCAGCCCAGATTGGCTTTCCTTTTCTCTGCCAGCCATTCTTCTTCCAGTCTTTCAGCCAACCCCACAAGGCATTGGCTACCATCCATGAGTCGGTGTAGAGATAAAGCTTTGGCCATCTCTCACGTTCAGCTACGTTAAGAGCTAGCTGGACAGCTTTTACCTCTGCAAATTGACTGGATTCTCCTTCTCCATCTCTCGCTTCTGCAACTCTGCGCGTTGGACTCCACACTGCAGATTTCCATCTCCGCTTGTTCCCAACAAGACGACAGGAACCGTCTGTGAACAAAGCATATCTCTTTTCATCATCAGACAGATCACTGTAAGGAGGAGCTTCCTCAGCACGAGTTACTCTCTCCTCTGGAGGTTTAGCACAGCTTGTGCCTTCTGGCCAGTTTGTGATCACCTCCACCAAACCAGGCCTTTCGAGATTTCCCATTCGAGCTCTCTGTGTTATCAGAGCCATCCACTTAGACCAGGTAGCATCTGTTGCATGATGTGGTGAAGAACCTTTGCCTTTGAACATCCAATTCAGAACTGGCAATCTAGGAGCTAGAAGAAGTTGTGACTCAGTTCCGATCACTTCAGAAGCAGCTTTCACTCCTTCATAAGCAGCTAAAATCTCTTTCTCTGTTGGAGTGTAGTTTGCCTCTGAGCCTCTGTAGCCACGACCCCAGAAACCAAGAGGACGTCCTCGTGTCTCCCCTGGAGCTCTTTGCCATAAGCACCAGGTTGGACCATTGTCACTCGCGGCCGTGTACAGAATGTTCTTAATGTCTGGACCAGTTCGGACAGGTCCCAGACCCATCGCTTGGACTACCTCTCGCTTGATCTGGTCAAAGGCTGCTTGTTGCTCAGGACCCCATTGGAAACTGTTTCTCTTTCGAGTCACATCATATAGAGGTTTCACAATCTGACTGTATCCAGGAATGTGCAGTCTCCAAAATCCCACTATGCCTAAGAAACGCAGAGTTTCTTTCTTGTTGATGGGATTTGCCATGGTGGAGACTCTGTTTATCACATCCATTGGGATGTGACGGCGACCATCTTGCCACCGCACTCCCAGAAACTGGATTTCTCTGGCAGGTCCTTTCACCTTGTCTCGCTTGATAGCGAAACCAGCTTGCAAGAGAATGTCAATGATTTTGTTACCTTTCTCGAAGACTTCTTCAGCAGTCTCACCCCAGACAATGATGTCATCGATGAACTGAATGTGTTCTGGAGCTCCACCTTTCTCCAAAGCATCATGGATCACTGCATGGCAGATGGTTGAACTGTGAATCCACCCCTGGGGCAAACGATTGAATGTGTACTGAATGCCTCTCCAGGTGAAAGCAAACTGAGGCCTGCATTCCTCTGCTATGGGAATAGAGAAGAAAGCATTAGCAATGTCTATGGTAGCATACCATTTGGCCTGCTTGGATTCCAGCTCATATTGGAGTTCCATCATGTCTGGTACAGCTGCACTCATGGGTGGAGTTACTTCATTCAAGGCACGGAAATCAACTGTCAGACGCCACTCTCCATTCTGCTTTCTCACAGGCCAGATTGGACTGTTGAAAGGTGAATGAGTTTTGCTGATGACCTTCTGACTCTCCAACTGACGAATCAAGTTTTGAATGGGCACCAAAGAGTCACGGTTGGTTCTGTATTGTCTGTGATGCACAGTTTGAGAAGCAACCGGCAGCTTTACATCCTCTATCTCATGTTGTCCCACAACTGCAGATTCATCTGAAAGCTCAGGTCTAATGGACAACTTCAATTTTCCTCCATCAGTTTCTACAGTTGCTATTCCAAAAGCCCATTTGTAACCCTTAGGGTCTTTAAAACGCCCTTCTCTCAGAAAGTCAATTCCCAAAATACAAGGTGCATTAGGACCTGTTACAATAGTATGTTTCTTCCACTGCTTCCCAGTTAAACTTATGTCAACCTCTATCTTAAACAACTCTTGGGATCCACCAGTGACTCCCTGAATAGTTATAGATTCTCCCCCTTGATAATTTGATGGTATTATGGTGCACTGAGCTCCTGTGTCAACCAAGGCCCTGTACTTCTGAAATTTTGAAGTGCCAGGCCACTGGATGTACACATCCCAATAGATTCTGTTATCTCCATTATCCCTTACCTCCCCCTGGCGGAAGGCAGGGCACCCCTAATGGTGGGGATTACCTCCACATGTACAGCTGGCACAACGTCCAGCACCAGAATTAGGATCACTGTTGGAGCTATCAGAGTTGTTCTGGGAAACTGAGGAAGCGACAGCTACCCTCCTGGTATTGCTACCTCGGGATCTGCCTCTCTGCAGCTCCCGTAACCTCTTGAAAAGATCAGAAGTTGGTTGACCATCCCATCTGTTCATGTTCTCACCAAACTGATCACGCAGAGTTATCCAGATACTGCCACGTGATTGCCTCTGCTGTCTGTTTTGGTTTGACCTATTCTGGAATGGCCTTCTTGGAGCACGTCTGTTCCTAACAGCTGAAACTTGTATCCATCTGGAGGAAGAGGAATTAGAATCATCCCCCTTCATCAAGTTGGATATGGAGGTTTTAAGTTCCTCCTTCAGCTCTTTCATGCAATTCTCCATCTTTCCAGACAGAGTTTCAATGGCTGAAACCAAAGAAGTACGTGCAAGACTATCCTCCAATTGCCTCATTTGGTCAGT
>NW_026539390.1:0-17000 GCF_027791375.1 Indicator indicator | reverse complement strand
AGAAAAGAAGCAGGCAGAGCGAGAGATGGACTATGACTGTCCCCTATCTTATTTTGAGTAGTGATTTTTAAACATTTCTCTCTCTCCAATGGAAGTGTTTAGAACAATCATTGTTTTGCTTTCTTACACCCAATAGTGATTTATTTCCATCCTTTCACTTTCTCTGCTCCAGCTTTGCGAGAAGAAAAGTTCAAGACAGTTTTAAAACCATCACACTGGATGAAATGAAACACATTGTAGACATTGTTAGTTTTATCTTAGTTTTTGTACCAAATCAGTTTTAAAGGAGGCAGGGTTGGAAGACCAAAGCCACATGATAGGCTGTAACAACAGTGGGGTCATTTAAAACAACAACAACAGCATTGATGGAAATCATCTTAACAGGCCAGATTAAAAAAAAAACACAACAAAAAAACCAAAAAGATCTGGAGCATGATACTAAACTTTCCTTCTGACACCCCATAACTACCACTGCAATCACAGAATCAATAAGGTTGGAAAAGACCTCAAGGATCATCAAAGTCCAACCTGTCACCCAAGACCTCATGACCACTAAATCATGGCTCCAAGTGCCACGTCCAATCCCCTCTTGAACATCTCCAGGGGTGGTGACTCTACCACCTCCCTGGGCAGCACATTCCAATGTCTAACAACTCTCTCCATGAAGAACTTTCTCCTCACCTCGAGCCTAAACCTCCCCTGACACAGCTTGAGACTGTGTCCTCTTAATCCTCCAGATTAGCTGTTGTTAGAAGATGGTCCATGTTCTACTGCCATAACTTACTCTTTTTATCAGCAACTTGCACTTTCTTCCTTTTCCCTGGGTGATCTATACCAACTGTATGACTACTTGCATGGAAAACCAAAGAGAGTCTGAGATGTTGCTGTGTGACTCCTCAAAGCATCTCCCCTGCCCCCATCCTCCTGGAGGGTTGGCTGCTGGGGCTCAGGGCCACCTTAGCAGTAACATAGCCAAGGGCTGCCTCCTCCTTGCTGGTCCCCGGGAGCTGGTTTCAGCTAATGCTCTCTCAGCATTTTTTTTCAAAATAATGAATTGTAACAGTGTGAGAGCTGAAATCCCCATCCCACACCCACAATGACCAGGCTAGCTCAGTCTGGAAGCAAATGCAAGCTGTATTTACAAGCAAATCTACAATCTATGATGAAATGCAATGAATCTGTACAAACAGACACTATTCACAACAGTTACAAATAGGCACAATCAACAGAAAAGCACAACCAAGCTCCCTTTGCTTCCCCCAAGGGGCCTCCCCCACAGCCAGAAGGAATCCCCCAAGACTCCCCTGGCAGAAGGCAGAGAGTCAAGAAGCAGAGAGCCTGTTAGACTTAGCTCATCAAGGTCAGTATCTTATCTTCAGCCAGAAAGGAAGAAGCAGACAGAAGCCCAGCAAGCAAACTGAGACTGCCCAACTCCCCAACCTTGTTTTGAGTAGTAGTTCTTACACATTTCTATCTATCCAATGGAAGTGTTTAGAACAGTCATTATTTTGCTGCCTTACACCCAATTGTGATTTATTTACACTCCTTTGCTTTCTCTGCTTGAACTTTGTGAAGAAAAATTAAAAAGACAGTCTTAAAACCATCACACTTTTCCCTGTCTGAACTACAGCTCCTGCTTGGCCATGGACCCACTGATCTCCAGACAGATGCCACAGCCTAACCTCAACTTGGTCCCATCACTACAGAGCCACTCAGCCATTGCTGGGCTTCAGCTGCCTTGGTGAGTGTCATTTGTGTCGGTGTGAGCTGAAATTCCCCCCCCCCCACCAACAATAACCAGGCTAGCTCAGTCTGGAAGCAAATGAAAAGCTGTATTTACAAGCAGAGTCTAAAATCTACAATGAAATGCAATGAATATGTACAAATATACAAAATTCACAACATTCACAAATATATACAATCAACAGAAAAAGCACAACCGATCTCCCTTTGCTTCCCCCCAAGGGGACCCTCCCAAAGGGGCCTCCCTCTCCCAGGAGCTTCCCCCCCAGACCCCCCTGGACAGAGAAGCAGAGTTAGTTAAGCAGAAAGTTGTTAACTTAGCTGCCAAGGTCACTGTGTTATCTTCAGCCAGAAGAGAAGAAGAAACAGCAGCCAGACAGCCCAGCAACTGCCCCCACTGCCGAACGCAGAATGTGCAGAGTGCCTACTTTGTATTGGGTAATAGTTCTTAAACATTTCTATCTATCCAATGGAAGTGTTTAGAACAATCGTTATTTTGCTTTCTTACACCCAATAGTGACTTATTTACATTCTTTCACTTTCTCTGTTCTGAATTTTGCAAGGAAAAGTTAAAAAGACAGTTTCAAACCATCACAGTCATTGAACCTGCTAAATCACTTTACTGGCTGGCAGCTCAGATCTGGCTCATCAACATGGAGTGTCTGGCAGACTCTAGGCTGCCCCTTACAGACCTGCCCTGGTCCTTTCACTGGGGGCTGGTTGACCTTGACAGGCTGTAGAGGTGTGACAATGATAACCTCACGAGGTTCAATGAGACCAAGTGCAAGGTCCTGCAGCTGGGTCAGGACAATCCCAAGCACTGATATAGACTGGGCAGGGACTGGCCTCAGAGCAGCACTGAAGAAAAGGCCTTGGGGGTCCTGGTGGAGGAGAAGCTCAACAGGAGCCAGCAGTGAGCACTTGCAGCCCAGAGAGCCAAGCAGAGCCTAGGCTGCA
Organism: Indicator indicator; assembly: GCF_027791375.1. Taxonomy (NCBI): domain Eukaryota; kingdom Metazoa; phylum Chordata; class Aves; order Piciformes; family Indicatoridae; genus Indicator; species Indicator indicator. Next base: position 14,300 of record NW_026539390.1, on the reverse strand, counting down.
GCAAGAGAAGTGTGGCCAGCAGGGCCAGGGAGGGGATTCTCCCCCTCTGCTCTGCTCTGTTGAGCACTGCATCCAGTTCAGGACTTCTTGTTACAAGAAGGATCTGGAGGTGCTGGAAGGTGTCCAGAGAAGGGCCATGAGGATGAGCAGAGGGCTGGAGCTGCTCTGCTGTGGAGACAGACTGAGAGAGTTGGGGTTGTTCAGTCTGTAGAAGAGAAGGTTCCAAGGAGACCTTCTTGTGGCCTTCCAGGATCTGAACAGGGCTACAAGAAAGCTGGGGAGGGACTTTTGAGTGTGTCAGGGAGTGACAGGACTGGGGGGAATGGAGCAAAACTAGAAGTGGGGAGATTCAGATTGGATGTTAGGAATAAGTTCTTCCCCATGAGGGTGGTGAGACACTGGCACAGGTTGCCCAGGGAGGTGGTGGAAGCCTCATCCTGGAGGTTTTTGCAGCCAGGCTGGATGTGGTTGTGAGCAACCTGCTGTAATGTGAGGTGTCCCTGCCCATGGCAGGGGGGTTGGAACTGGATAATCCTTGAGATCCCTTCCAACCCTGACAATTCAATGATTCTATGAATTCCTGGCTAGTGATGCCCCTGCCTGGCTGGCCAGGGAACCCCTGGGTTCTTGTCTCTCCATCCCTTTCACAGCAGCTATCCCTTGCTGTGTCATGACCATTGTTTTTGCATGTATCTATTTGTCTGTCCCCAAACAATAAACAAATATGCTTTTCATTATCTAAAGTGGGAGTGATGACATAATGTATCTTGTTCAGAAACTCACAATCATACAATGGCAACAAAATGTACCCAAAAGGCTAAGTAGGGACATGGACATGTTTTTAAGATGCCCTAAACCTTCTTACAAATGTACTGACATTCTGCAATATCCAGAGAGGTCATTAATGTCATGAGAGGCAGTAAAACCAGCCACAATTCTGCCTAATTTCATGGTGGAATGGTAACAGAGAACTCCCAAGAGCTCTTCAAGCAAATTAATCTGTTAAGAGGCTGTGTTTCACTCAAAATGCTCTGTTCTCAAGATCTTCCCTTGGTTTTATTCCTCTTATCTCAGAAGGCATTTTTGCAGCTTCTCATCTGTGTCACAGACAGATGGAATCCAAACTTTTGTTCTGAGAATTAGGGGAGTTGTCACTGAGAAAGAGCTAACTGCCTTGAAATACCATTTTGACAAAAGGTGGATGTCTAAGTTAACTATGGCCATTCAAAGTGCTCTAAGGACACTGTACCAGTTGGGCAGTGCTCACACACCTATGGTATTGGACAAAAAGAAATCCTCAAAGGTAGTACAGTGTCTTGGCAAGGATAGCTTGGTGCTTCTATGATGACTACTGTTTGAGTCCCCATTCTTGAACAGTTTGACTGGTTAAGCAGGCCTAGATCACAACTGCTTCACAGGGGGGGAAATCAAAGTTTATTTCAGAAGCAAGGAGGAGAGGAATTCATAGTGATTCCATTGCATCTTAACCAAAGATCCAGAGCATCCCCCTGCCCCTTTTGAGACACATCAGTATAGACCTGGCTTTCCTTACTGAGAAAAATGGGATAAACAGAGCATGTCCACTTCCAGCTCTAGGGATAGATAAAATAGGTAGTTGTCTGAGGTAGCAAACTGGTGAAGGTCTCCCCAGAAAAGATGATCATCATACCAGTGCTACCTGGATGTGGCAGAGTCCTAAAGGAAATTAACCTTTACATCTGTCTCCCCAGCCACCTTGCATTCCTGATTCTACAGATTAACCCAAGCATCTATTTCTCCATGTAAGCCATAATCCTCTGTTTTTAATCCAATATAGCCACTAAAAACTTAATGGCCCCCTGTCAAGGTCTTAGATTCCCTTCCCTTCCCTTCCCTTCCCTTCCCTTCCCTTCCCTTCCCTTCCCTTCCCTTCCCTTCCCTTCCCTTCCCTTCCCTTCCCTTCCCTTCCCTTCCCTTCCCTTCCCTTCCCTTCCCTTCCCTTCCCTTCCCTTCCCTTCCCTTCCCTTCCCTTCCCTTCCCTTCCCCTACTTCTTCATTTCAAGTCTCTTCTTCTGCCTTGTTACACTTCTAATGTTCATCCTTCTCAATCCTCACTTCTAAATTCACTTGACTTTCTTGGAACAACTGGAGCTACTCTAACCCTCTGCTATTTTGTTTGATCTCTACCTGCTCCAAAATATTTCTAGTAAAACAAGCAACTTTACCTGCTACAACTCACTTCCCTGTGAATTCTGGGGGGGACTTCAACCTTTAGGATTGAATTCTCACAAAATTTCAGTTCATAACTTGAATTCCAAGTGGCACTAACTTTTTGAAAGCACTGTTTTCCTACCCCAAAAAATGACTTTCCTATAAGACACAAAGAATTTTCAAGGACAAAGAGTGAAGTCTCTCAGGCTTCAAACTTCCCACTGTTTTCTTTACTTCTTTATCTTCTTTACTTTTTCCTTACTTTTGCTTTGTATATGAAAGGGAAAACAGGGGTCAACCTTACTGCTTTTCAGAGCAAACACATACTTTGAAAATTAATTCAGTTGATCTCCTGGGCACCAAAGGTCAACATCAGGCAACTGGCTGTGGAACATTTACATTGTAAAAAACTGCTGTATACTCACCAGTCTCAGAAGTTCTCACCAGAAGGGGGAGAGATGACTGATTCCCATGGCCAAGCCTGGTGAATGCTCTCACAGAGATGTTGTAGAGAGTGTATGGCTTCATTTCTCTTAGTGATATGCTTGTAGATGAGGTGTTTTTGATAAATAAATCATTGGAATCACTGTAGAGAACTTCATAGTGAGTTATGAGACCATTAGGTTGCTCAGGAGGTAACCATCTTAGATTTATTTCTGTTGCAGTTACATTTATGAGCTCTAGGTTTTGAGGTGGGGAGTCTGGTTCTGGAATACAGAAATCAAAGGGAAAAAAAAAAAGAAAAAGCAAGCCTGAGACTTTCAACAATTGAATATAAGCCTATTGGGTACAAATATTTAGTACTACAGATAACTGTACCAAAAGGCTACATTCATTCATTCATTCATTCATTCATTCATTCATTCACACACTCACTCACTCTCTCTCCACCATTCTCAAAGCCTTACCACTTCTGACCTCAGTTAGTTTCTCTGTGTATTCTTTTTTGCTCATAAACCAAGCAAGTTTTGCACCCCAGACCCTAACTTTTCTGGAATGTCTTTTCTCAGCCACTTACAAATTTACTCAAAACCTGCATTTATGAAGAAAAGAAATCTCCTCTCCCTGCTGCTCTCATGCAGACTGATCCTTCAGATCCTCTCGCTGTCTCCCTCCAGTGCAAGTTCTTTATTTAGCTCATTGCTTTTGCTTCAAGAGCCACCCATTTTATTTCATCCAGCCAACCACTGAACCAAGGGAAGGACTGCATCCACCCTAACTAAATTCCCTCTAGTGTACTGAGACAGTTGCTAATTGATGACCATGAAAACCTCAGTGCAAATCTCACATGCACTGGTGTGAAGGTCGTGCCTAAGAACAAGCCCAGCTCTGGCACAGTGAGTTCCCTAAATCTCCTGGCAGTATATGAGTTTGTGTGACTTCAGAGAGCTAATCCTGCATGGAAGGGTTACAGGAGTGAGTGGGCTGCACTTAGGAATTGTATCAGCCCTGAATGTCAGCCTTGATTCCTCTGCAAGTTTCATCACTTCACCCCTACAATAACTTTAACACTTTGAAAAGCATGCTAGGAAGCCAGCATGACACGATTCAGCTTGTGTGCAAGTCCAGATGCTTCCAAACTTATCATGTACTTTTTTTTTTTTTTTTTTTTTGGTCCTGAAGATGTCACAAACCACTTTCATTCCTGATTTCTGAGCCTTGTGAATGAAAACTATTGACTGTAACAGATCTCTGGGTGACAAAACTGCCCACAGGGATATTTCTCATGTGAAGGAGCTTAATCTTCAGCTGAAATGCATTCTGCAGTTTATCTTTAAGTTCATATTTAAATATTTAAGTAAAATATTTAAGTGCTGCAGCTTAGCATCTTCCATCCCAACACGTTATCCAAGGCAGATGTGGTGGATCTTTCCTTTGGAGGTATTTTTCTGTTCAATATTTAAGTGCTGCAGCTCAGTATCTTCCATCCTAACATGTTATCCAAGGCAGATGTGGCGGATTCTATTCTATGATCTTTCCTTTGGAGGTATTTCTCTTTTCAGTAGCCAAATGAGTTGTCATTCTTATGTTAGCCAAATTCTTATCCTGCATTACCTCAGGGAAACCAAAGGACAACAGCAAGAAGAGCCTGTCAAAAAGGCAGGACTTATTGGTGGGGATTCTCAACCATTTCCTAAAGGCTGGCATGCATCTCTTGGCAAGGGATGAATTGCTGGAATTGTAACATTTCATAGAAAGAGGTAATTAAAACTATTGATCAGTCCTAGAATGAATAAAGCCCCAAACCTGTACAAAACCAGCTGCACATAACATCAGTCAGTGTAAACGCCCTTCACCTGCTCATCAGCTCTGCTTATAGACATCAGTATGGGCTCTGAATTGTTGAAAGCTACACATTTGCAGATGCTTCAAAACCGAGGTGATTTCCAGAAAATATTTTTTAAAAGGCAAACTGGAGCCTCAGTGGTGCTTGGTTATGATTTAGATGGGGTCTAGGGACAAGTTGCTTTCAGTGAAGGAGCCTCAGCTCTGCAGCTTTCTTCCCATTTCTGTGTCAGAGTTGAGATGAGATGATTGCTGGTCGTGCAGCAGCTTTCAGGCTAGGCTGGATGTGGCTCTGAGCAACCTGATCTAGTGTGAGGTGTCCCTGCCCATGGCAGGGGGGCTGGAACTGGATGATCCTTGAGGTCCCTTCCAACACTAACAATTCTATAATTCCATGATTTTTAGCATTTACCTAAAACCAGGCTAGCCAAAGTCACTGACTGACAGACAACTGATAATTTCAACAAACATTGATTCTGTTTCTGCACTCTCTCCCCCTCCATAGATGTATCTCCTGTCTTCTGAAGAAGCGCAAACTTCAATGCAGAAACCAAATAATCATTGCAAGCAATGTATTTACCATCTTCAGGGGTGGTCACAAAAACATCATTCTCTTCAGACAAAGCACTTTCTCCAATTATGGTAGAGGCTGCCACTCTCATCTTATAATGTGTGTACTTTTTTAAACCTGAAGAGATTAAATAAATTAAAAAAAAAATCTTGACTTCTTAAATACATCTTTCTCCTCATAGTTACTTATAAAATGATAAAGCTCATTACTGTTCTAAGAGGGTTTGATGCACATTTCTTACCTAAAGGACAGGCTGAGGGAGCTGGGGGTGTTCAGCCTGGAGAAGAGAAGGCTCCAGGTTGACCTAAGAGCAGCCTGCCAGGACCTGAAGGGGGCTACAGGAAGGCTGCAGAGAGACTGTTTGCAAAGGCCTGCAGGGACAGGACGAGGGACAATGGCTTCAAACTAGAGCAGAGCAGATTGAGATTGGATGTGAGGAACAAGTTCTTTCCTATGAGGCTGGTGGAACACTGGAAGAGGTTTCCCAGGGAGGTGGTTGAGGCTCCTTCCCCGGAGGTATTGAAGGTGAGGCTGGAGGAGGCCCTGGGCAGCCTGATCTAGTTGGGGATGTCCCTGCTGAGTGTGGGGAGGTCAGACTGGATGAGCTTTGGAGATCCCTTCCGGCCCAGCCCATTCTGTGATTTTATGTATTTTCCTTCTATATGCATCATTCTGATTAGCATAAATTCTTGAAGCACTGTGAGGAATGCATTTTAGTCAACCATTATACACAATTGTCACCTTGAAAGAATTATTAATATTGGAGAAATACTGTGAGAAAGAAAAAAAATTCAACTCTGAAAAAAAGAATAGGAAGATTTTCCCCCGTGGAAAGAAGAGGCTGAGGATAAACTTCCAAGGAGAAATCCATTTTACAAGTGACTACTCAGCACATTTCACAAATGATTGCTCATCTTACCCAGTCCTCTCTTCCTATCTCACATTCCCTAGATCCCAACCCACAGCTGACAAGACTGTTAGGGAGTCTCACAGTCTTGCCTCTCCATGCAGTTGTGCTGCTTGGGTGTGGATATGTGGAGATGAGGGAGCTTTGACTCAGCTACCCTGCAAATAACTACATTGCATGAAGCTGGGTGAAATAACCTTGTGTAATGCATTTGCAGTGGGTTGCATTTTTAAGTCAAGCATCACTGTACCTGTCATAAGCAAGCTGTTGTCTGTAGTTGTCGTATGGAAAGTTCTTTTTGTATCCAGCTCCACTGCATAAACAGTGTAATGAATGATTCTCCCATTGGGATTTGCTGGAGGATCCCAGTACAGCAAAACAGAGGTGGAACTAACATTCTTGTAAGATATATTTTGCACTGAGCTTGGAACTTAAACAAAAATAGGGGGGAAAAAATAGAGCAGTAAATAAGTAAATTATCAAAATTAAAATGTTCAGTGAAAAAAAAGAAATTTATGATATTTTGGCTGATATCAATGTTACAACCTTTTACCTTGTTCATGTGTCTTGGCTGTAAGAATTGCTGGTTGTCCTTCTCCAACAGCAGTGAAAGCAGACACACTGATCATGTAGTCTGTGAAAGGGGTGAGGCCATTTATAACATAAGACAGTTCTTCAGCTAAAATATCAATTGTTGTATACTGATTTTCTGTGAAGAAATGGAGAGACATAGCTACTTACTCATAAATTCCTTTTTTCTCCCCCCTTTTGCATTCTAAACTGACTTTGGCACGGTGACCTGCAGCTAATTTCTTGCAAAAGAACATTTATGACACCTACAAGGTATGAAGGAAAGTTCACACTCTGCCCTTTAATTCATAGAAGGAAAGGCTATTACAGATGTGTTTTCATATCTGCAATAGATAGGTTGGTCTTGGTGAAAGAATAAACAGGTAAGAAATAAACTCATAAGGGTTTAGGTAGTGAAAGCTAGCTCCAGGCTCACAGGATGTTAGGGGTTGGAAGGGACCTCCAGAGATCAAGTCCAACCCCCCTGCCACAGCAGGACCATAGAATCCAACACAGGTCACACAGGAACTCACCCAGATGCAACTGGAAAGTCTCCAGAGAAGGAGACTCCACAACCTCTCTGGGCAGCCTATTCCAGTGCTCTGTGACCCTCACAGTGAAGAAGTTCCTCCTTATGTTGAGGTGGAACCTCCTGTGCTGGAGTTTATCTCCCACCTCCTGCACTGTAGGACATTGAGACACTTGAATGTGTCCAGAGAATGGCAACGAAGCTGGGGAGAGGCCTCGGACACAAACCCTACGAGGAGAGGCTGAGGGAGCTGGGGGTGTTTAGCCTGGAGAAGAGGCGGCTCAGGGGAGACCTCATTGCTGTCTACAACTACCTGAAGGGAGGTTGTAGCCAGGTGGGGGTTGGGCTCTTCTCTCAGACAACCAGCACCAGAACAAGAGGACACAGTCTCAAGCTGCACCAGGGGAGGTTTAGGCTGGAGGTGAGGAGAAAGTTCTTCATGAAGAGAGTTGTTAGACATTGGGATGTGCTGCCCAGGGAGGTGGTGGAGACACCATCCCTGGAGGTGTTCAAGAGGGGATTGGACGTGGCTCTTGGTGCCATGGTTTAGTAGTCACGAGGTCTTGGGTGACAAGTTGGACTTTGACGATCCTTGAGGTCTTTTCCAACCTTATTGATATTCTATGATTCTGTGATATCCCACCTCCTGTGCTGTACTTTATATCCATTATCCCTTGTCCTACATGGCTTAGACTCTTCAGTGATTTCAGGACCATGGCTCCCAGGAGCTTTCAGGGTTGGGTTTTTTAGTTTAGTTTAGTTTGGGCTTTCTGTGTTTCGTTTTGGTATTTTGTTTGGTTGGTTTTGTTTGTGTTTTTTTGTTTGTTTGTTTTTGCTTTTTTTTTGGGGGGGGGAGTGTTTTTTTTTGCTTCTTGGTTTTGTTTTGGGGTTGTTTCTGTTTGTCTTGTGTTCTTGTGTTTTTTTCAGTCGAGAAAAATGGATTCACTCTCCCTTGACCTCCCCTCAATGGTGCTATAATAATTTGACTTGAAATGTCTCCCCTCATGGATCCCTTCACACCAGTATTTTTACCAGAAGAGTTGTAGTCAGCAGAATGAGGAAGTCATACACATCCACAAAGAGTTTTTGGTGTGCCTGCAATAAAGTTTTGAGTCACCTCAGTCTCACAGTCAAAATCTTTGGTTGTAAGGCAGCCATCATTCCACTGCAACATGAAAACGTGTGGCAGCTTCACAGAGCTGAGTAGAAGGCTCAGAGTTTTGTGAGACCAACATTAAAATGAAGGCCTCTAAAAACCACCAGACCCTATTGAAAATTTGCCTGTCAACAGCTTCAACTACTGTAGTAACAACTGCAAAATAATACTCATATGCCAGACTGCAACAGATGGAGCCTTCAGTTTTTCAGCAACTCAGATATCTTTTAGCAACTCCATGCTTCAAACCGAATGAGGCTGTAAAAAGAAGATTCACGTTCAAACCATTCACATTTAAAACATTCTCTGTTTCCCTGTGCAACAAAGAAGATTCCCCAGGATTAAAACAACACAAAAAAACATCACTGTAATTTAAAGCCATGGATTAAACTCTGAGCTTAGATCCTGGCACATAGGGAAGAATTTCAGTGTCTTTAATTAAAGAAGAAAAAAAAGAAGAAAAAACAACATTGACTTTCTCCCCACCATTCAAAACTCAGTGTGAAAATTTAGAGTGGTATTTTAAGTCCCTGTCTGTCAAGTGAGACCTGCTTAATGGTTTGTAAATATCCATACTTGGTAAAGAAACACTGCTCCATTGATAATACAGAACAAGTGTACATGCTAATGACATCACCATGTCACGGGGTCATCTCCACCTGTTTGTCACCCATACAGCAAAGTTGTAACTTTTTGACCTATTTACCTTCACTGACACTTGAAAACCTATTAGTCAAAAGGCTTAGAGGAATCAAGGTCTCTGAAGGGCTGGGGGATATGTTAATCCCTGACAATCACACCTGCTTTGGCAACTGTAATAACTGATTGTCTATGCAGCTTGGCTGATGGCTTTCGGGTGCTCCTTTCACTAGGAAGAAGGTCAGCTGGGTGACAAGGGGGCCAGTTCCTGCCTGTGTGGCATTCCCATTTGCTTCAGAAGGTCATTTGGTAGTTAAAAAAAAAAAACCTGACTCCAGCAAATGACCCATTCATAACCTGCTTGAAGCATGTGCAAAGATCATATCTAGGACAGTGATTGGGGTCCTGCAGGACAAAAGGAGCAGGCAGAAATATATCCTAAAATATCTTACCTGAAGCAGGATGAAATTTTGCATCTCCATTTACAGCAGGCAAATTATCCCCAGATACACTTGTAAATATTACTGGGGAAGCTGTCTGACTGCTGAGAAACATTTCAGCTGAACCTTCATACATCTCATTGGCTGTTTCCACTGAATTCCAAGTGGGAGAAGGTTGGATGCTTTCCTTTGTCATGTATGGTTCCAAAGAATCAATCAAATACTGGAAATGAGAAGCATTCAAACAAATCACCAAACTTGGTCATCATTACACAGAAGAGAGAAATAGGGTTTGCATTTGTGAGCAAATATATATATATACATATATATATAAATTTGGGCATACAAGCATATATACACATGATATAGATATAGATATACATATAGATATAGATGATAGAGAGAGATAGAGATATATAGATATAGATTAGAGAGAGAGAGAGAGAGGGATAGAAAGATAGAGAGATAGAGATAGAGATAGAGATAGAGATAGAGATAGAGATAGAGATAGAGATAGAGATAGAGATAGAGATAGAGATAGAGATAGAGATAGAGATAGAGATAGAGATGTATGGTTCCAAAGAATCAATCAAATAGTGAAAATGAGAAGCATTCAAATAAATCACCAAACTTGGTCATCATTGAATTACTTACAGTTATACAGAAGAGAGAAATAGGGTTTGCATATGTGAGCAATATATATATATATAAAAATATGGGCATACAAGCATATATACACATGATGTAGATATAGATATATAGATATAGACAAAGATATGATATAGATATATAGACACAGAAATAGATATAGATATATAGATATAGATTTAGATGATATAGATATAGATATAGATGATATAGATGCAGATATAGATGTAGATATAGATTATAGATATAGACATAGATACATATAAATGTTTGCATACAAACATTATCTTGCATTACAACCACAAGAAGCTTAGCAAAATGCAGTATTTCTCATTAAAAGCCCAGCTGCCAGTAGCCCATAACCTTTTGCCCACTTTCTTTGTTTAAGCAAACACCACATTCCTCTTTTCAGATGTCTTAGAGCAACAGGTTGAGCAGATCACTGAGAGAGAATGAGGGGAGAAGGAGAAAAGCAGAAGTAAAGGGGAGAGGGGAAAATAGAATATGTGTGTGAAAAGGGGAGAGTGAAAGGCAGGTAAGTGATATGGATGGAGGTCTGTGGTAGTTTCAGGATGGTGCCTAGGAAAATTTTCCACAGATTGAGTAGAAAAATGGTAGAATGCAAATAAATTACCAGTGGATGTTAAAGGGAAAATAATGATAAGGTCTAAATAATCCCTTTGGTCTGATAACTAACAGAAAGCTGGTTATATAAACTAACTCTTTCCTCTTTTCAGCTTCTTCTCTCCAGCAGATACCAGCTGGTAGCTTTTGCTTGGCTGTTGCTAACCTTGGCTGCATTCTTGTTGTGGCTAAGTAGTAACAAGATACCACCTACTCTTCTCTTTTTTTTCCCCTTGCATTGGGTGGGGAAAGGAAGCTGTTGGTAACCCCCTGGTTTTGTCCAGGGGGGTTCTTGTGTTGTTTATAAATTGTAAATAACTGTAAATATTGTATATTTTGTACATATTCATTGCATTTCATATTTCTAGATTGTAGTCTGCTTGTAAATAGAGCTTCATTTGCTTTCCAACTGAGCTGGTCTGGCAATTTTCTTTTGGGGGGGTAATTTCAACCCACAAGTTCCAAAGGATAGAAGAGGCAGATGTCAAAAGTTGGAAAGGGATGGTGGCAGATACAAAGGGAGCAAGAATTAAAAAGGGAGGGGGGAAAAGAGAAAAGCAGAAGACAAAAGAGAGAGGCTAGAATCTAGGTACAAAATGATGTGCAGGCACCAGATCATAATGCCCCTTGAGAATCTGGCACTAAATCCAGGACTCTGGGGTCTCTGCATTTTTCTGCTGTCACCTGTGAACACTCCCCACTCACACAGGGCCCTCTTCACTGCCAGAAAGAGATGCTTAAACAGTGGGGTAACTAATACACATCAGCTCTCTCCATATAGACTCTGGGTGGAGAGGGCAAAGCAGCTTCTTTAGTGCTTTAACTAGGGGGAGATTACCCACAGGCAGAGATACAGCACTGATTTCACCCAAGTACCAACAGGGAGAAGCTATATATGTCTCATCTTCCTCAACATCTCATAGAAAAATAGTAACCCAGGTAAAAACACTTTTGCTTCTGAGGCTTTCCCACATATAAGACAACATCTTTTTGTAGCTACTAGTTACTGAATACTGTCACCATTATGGACTGGGCTGTTCAGTCTGGAGAGGAGAAGATTCTGAGGAGACCTTCTTGTGGCCTTCCAGGATCTGAAGGGGGCTACAAGAAAGCTGGGGAGGGACTTTTGAGGGTGTCAGGGAGTGATAGGATTGGGGGGAATGGAACAAAACTAGAAGTGGGGAGATTCAGATTGGATGTTGGGAAGAAGTTCCTCCCTATGAGGGTGGTGAGACACTGGCACAGGTTGCCCAGGGAGGTGGTGGAAGCCTCATCCCTGCAGGTTTTTGCAGCCAGGCTGGATGTGTCTGTGAGCAACCTGCTGTAGTGTGAGGTGTCCCTGCCCCTGGCAGGGGGGTTGGAACTGGATGATCCTTGAGGTCCCTTCCAACCCTGACAATTCTATGAGTGTATGACCTCAGTGCTCAAATCCTGTAAGCACAGATCAATGGGGTTCATCATAAAGTGATATTTATTATGATTTGTTTAGGTTCTTAATTAGAAAATTACATTCAATAAACTATAAGAAAGCAGCAATGATGCTACACTAAGAGCTCAGAAATTAGGAAATCCCATAATTAAAACATGTCTGTGCTGACAATTTTCCTTTTGCTGTGGCTGCACTATGATACAATCTTTAATTATAAAGCTGGCTACTGTCATTCTCCAAGGATGCCTGCTTCCTTTAATGAGGGGACCCTTATCCTCATGGGTTTTTTCCTTCTCCCTCATTTAATGTTTGGCTCCAGGGCTCTAACTAATGTTTACCATTCCGCTTGAAAGTTAAGTCCTTCATTATGCTCTACATCAAAAACTTAGATTCTGTGTCAGATTCTGAGAAAAAAAGCAATTATCTAAAATACAGTAAAAACAAAAAAAAAAAAAAGAAGGGAATGATGCAAATTTTGTGAACCTATGCCCAAAATTCAGACCAGAAAGCAGTGATTACCACTGATTCTTGAATCACAGAATGCCAGGGGCTGAAAGGGACCTCAAAAGCTCATCCAGTCCAACCCCCCAACCAGAGCAGGAGCACCTAGAGCAGATCACACTGGAACACAGCCAGGAAGGTTCTGAATAGCTCCAGAGAGGGAGACTCCACAACCTCCCTGGGCAGCCTCTTCCAGTGTTCTGTCATCCTGACAGGGAAAAAATTCTTCCTCCTGTTTCCATGAAACTTCCTATGCCTCAACTTCCACCACTGCCCCTTGTGCTGGCATTGGGCATCACCCAGCAGAGCCTGGCTCCAGCCTCTGGGCACTCCCCCTGCACAGCTTTAGCAACAACAATGAGGTCACCTCTCAGGCTCCTCCTCTCCAAGCTACAGAGCCCTCAGCTCCCTCAGCCTCTCCTCCTAAGGAAGATGTTCTACTCCTTTGGTCATCTTCGTAGCTCTGTGCTGGACTCTTTCAAGCAGTTCCCTGAGGTCCTTCCTGACATGAGGGGCCCAGAACTGGACACAATACTCCAGATGTGGCCTCAGCAGGGCAGAGTAGAGAGGGAGGAGAACCTCTCTTGACCTACTAACCACAGCCCTTCTCATCCACCCCAGGATGCCATTGGCCTTCTTGGCCACCCGAGCACATTGCTGGCTCATGGTCAACCTCCCATCTACCAGGACCCCCAGGTCCTTTTCCCCTTCACTGCTCTCCAGCAGGTCCGTCCCCAACCTGTACTGATACCTGGGGTTGTTGTTTCCCAGGTACAAGACTCTCCCCTTGCCCTTGTTCAATTCCATTCCATTTCTCCCTGCCCAGCTCTCAGCCTGTCTCAGTCTGGCTGAATGGCAGCACAACCCTCCTGTGTCAGCCACTCCTCCCAGTTTGGTGTCCTCAGCAAACTTGCTGACAGTGCTCTCTGTGCCCTCATCCAGGTCACTGATGAATGGATTGAACAGCTCTGGTCCCAGTACTGACCCCTGAGGGACTCTACTGGTTACAGGCCTCCAAGCAGACTCTGTCCCATTGACCACAACTCTCTGACTTCTTTCCTTCAAGCAGTTCACATCCACCTCACTCCGTGGTGGACGAGAAGCTCAACGTGAGCTGTCAATGTGCACTTGCAGCCCAGAGAGCCAAGCAGACCCTGGGCTGCAGCAAGAGAAGTGTGGCCAGCAGGTCAAGGGAGGTGATTCTCCACCTCTGCTCAGCTCTGGTGAGACCACACCTGGAGTACTGCGTCCAGTTCTGGAGCCACATTTACAAGAGATATACGGACATGCTGGAAGGTGTCCAGAGAAGGGCCACCAGGATGAGCAGAAGGCTGGAGCTGCTCTGCTCTGGAGACAGACTGAGAGAGTTGGGGCTGTTCAGTCTGGAGAGGAGTAGGCTCCGAGGTGACCTTCTGGTGGCCTTCCAGTATCTGAAGGGGGCTACAAGAAAGCTGGGGAGGGACTCTCTAGGGTGTCAGAGAGTGACAGGACTGGGGGGAATGGAATAAAGCTGGAAGTGAGGAGATTCAGGCTGAATGTAAGGAAGAAGTTCTTTACCTTGAGATTGGTGAGAGCCTGGAATGGGTTGTCCAGGGAGGTGGTTGAGGCCCCATTCCTGGAGGTGTTTAAGGCCAGGCTGGATGAGGCTCTGGCCAGCCTGCTGTAGTGTGAGGTGTCCCTGCCCATGGCAGGGGGGTTGGAACTGGCTGATCCTTGTGGTCCCTTCCAACCCTGACTGACTCTATGATTCTATGATCCTCCAGACCACACTACCTCACTTTAGCTGCAAGGATGCTGTGGGAGATGGTGT
>NW_026539389.1:0-17087 GCF_027791375.1 Indicator indicator | reverse complement strand
GTGAAGAGGTGATGGAGGTGAGGGGGTGACGGAGGTGAGGAGGTGATGGAGGAGATGGAGGTGATGGAGGAGATGTCGGTGAGGAGGTGAAGAGGTGATGGAGGTGAGGAGGTGATGGAGGTGAGGGACTGATGAAGGTGAGGGAGTGATAAAGGTGAGGAGCTGTTGGAGGTGATGGAGGAGATGGAGTTGAGAAGGAGATGGAGGTGAGGAGGTGATGGAGGTGAGGAGGTGATGGAGGTGCTGGAGGTGCTGGAGCTGTTGGAGGTGATGGAGATGGTAGAGGTTGCAGGAAGAAGTAGGTGAGGAAGAAAGATTAAGAGTGGCAGTAGTGGCAACAGCTTCAATAGCGACAGCAGCATCAGCAGAGGAAGAGGAAGATGAAGAGGAAGAAGAAGAAGAGAAAGAAGATGAAGAAGAAGTATTAATAGTGGCAGCAGCAGCAGCAGAGGCAAAAGCATCAAGAGTGGCAGCAGGAGCAGCAGTGGTGACAGCAGCAGCAAACTCAGCATCAAAAGCAGAGGCAGTAGTGATGAAAGTGGTGGAGGTGATGGAGATGACAGAGGTGATGGAGGTGATGGAGGGGCTGGAGAGGGTGGAATTGATGGAGGGGCTGGAGGTTTTGGAGGTGCTGGAGGTGGTGGAGATTGTGAAGGTGCTGGAGGTGGTGGAGATTGTGAAGGTGCTGGAGGTGCTGGAGGTGCTGGAGGTAATGCCTGCTGCTGCTGCTGCTGCTACCACTGCTGTTTCTGTTTCCATTGTTGTTGTTCCTGTTTCCATTGCTTTTCCTGTTTCCACTGCTGTTCCTGTTGCCACTGCTGTTCCTGTTTCCACTGCTGTTGTTGCTCCTGCCACTGCTGCTGCTGTTGCCACTGCTGCTGCTGTTCCTCTGCTGCTGCTGCTGCTGCTGCTGCTGCCACTGCTGTTCCTGTTCCCAATGCAATTCCTGCTGTTTCCACTGCTGTTCCTGCTGTCTCCACTGCTGTTCCTGTTGCCACTGTTCCTGCTGCTGTCTCCACTGCTATTCCTGCTGTTTCCACTGCTGTTCCTGCTGTCTCCACTGCTGTTCCTGTTGCCACTGTTCCTGCTGCTGTCTCCACTGCTGTTCCTGCTATCTCCACTGCTGTTCCTGCTGTCTCCACTGCTGTTCCTGTTGCCAGTGCTGCTGCTGCTGCTGTTGCTGCTCTTGCCTCTGCTGCTGGTGCTGCTCCTGCTACCTCTGCTACTCTTGCCACTGCTGTTCCTTTTGCCTGTGCAGCAGCAGCAAGAGCAGAAGAGGAAGCATTAACAGTGGCAGCAGAGGCAGCAGCAGGGGATGGAGGTGAGGAGGTGATGGAGGAGATGTCGGTGAGGAGGTGATGGAGGTGAAGAGGTGATGGAGGTGAGGAGGTGATGGAGGTGGTAGAGGTGTGAGATACTATGGCTGCAGGAAGAAGTAGTTGAGGAAGAAAGATTAAGAGTGGCAGTAGTGGCAACAGCTTCAATAGCGACAGCAGCATCAGCAGAGGAAGAGGAAGATGAAGAGGAAGAAGAAGAAGAGAAAGAAGATGAAGAAGAAGTATTAATAGTGGCAGCAGCAGCAGCAGAGGCAAAAGCATCAAGAGTGGCAGCAGGAGCAGCAGTGGTGACAGCAGCAGCAAACTCAGCATCAAAAGCAGAGGCAGTAGTGATGAAAGTGGTGGAGGTGATGGAGATGACAGAGGTGATGGAGGTGATGGAGGGGCTGGAGAGGGTGGAATTGATGGAGGGGCTGGAGGTTTTGGAGGTGCTGGAGGTGGTGGAGATTGTGAAGGTGCTGGAGGTGGTGGAGATTGTGAAGGTGCTGGAGGTGCTGGAGGTGCTGGAGGTAATGCCTGCTGCTGCTGCTGCTGCTACCACTGCTGTTTCTGTTTCCATTGTTGTTGTTCCTGTTTCCATTGCTTTTCCTGTTTCCACTGCTGTTCCTGTTGCCACTGCTGTTCCTGTTTCCACTGCTGTTGTTGCTCCTGCCACTGCTGCTGCTGTTGCCACTGCTGCTGCTGTTCCTCTGCTGCTGCTGCTGCTGCTGCTGCTGCCACTGCTGTTCCTGTTCCCAATGCAATTCCTGCTGTTTCCACTGCTGTTCCTGCTGTCTCCACTGCTGTTCCTGTTGCCACTGTTCCTGCTGCTGTCTCCACTGCTATTCCTGCTGTTTCCACTGCTGTTCCTGCTGTCTCCACTGCTGTTCCTCTTGCCACTGTTCCTGCTGCTGTCTCCACTGCTATTCCTGCTGTCTCCACTGCTGTTCCTGCTATCTCCACTGCTGTTCCTGCTGTCTCCACTGCTGTTCCTGTTGCCAGTGCTGCTGCTGCTGCTGTTGCTGCTCTTGCCTCTGCTGCTGGTGCTGCTCCTGCTACCTCTGCTACTCTTGCCACTGCTGTTCCTTTTGCCTGTGCAGCAGCAGCAAGAGCAGAAGAGGAAGCATTAACAGTGGCAGCAGAGGCAGCAGCAGGGGATGGAGGTGAGGAGGTGATGGAGGAGATGTCGGTGAGGAGGTGATGGAGGTGAAGAGGTGATGGAGGTGAGGAGGTGATGGAGGTGGTAGAGGTGTGAGATACTATGGCTGCAGGAAGAAGTAGGTGAGGAAGAAAGATTAACAGTGGTAGCAGCAGCGGCAGCAGAGGCAAAAGCATCAAGAGTGGCAGCAGGAGCAGCAGTGGTGACAGCAGCAGCAAACTCAGCATCAAAAGCAGAGGCAGCAGCAGCAGTGATGAAGGTGGTGGAGGTGATGGAGATGACAGAGGTGATGAAGGTGATGGAGGTGAGGAGGTGTTGGAGGTAAGGAGGTGATGGAGGTGATAGAGGTGTGGGATGCTATGGGTGCAGGAAGAAGTAGGTGAGGAAGAAAGCTTAACAGTGGCAGCAGTGGCAACAGCTTCAACAGTGACAGCAGCATCAGCAGAAGAAGAAGAACATGAAGAGGAAGAAGAAGAAGAAGAAAAGAAAGAGGAAAAAGAAGTATTAAGAGTGGCAGCAGCAGCAGCAGCAGCAGAGGCAAAAGCATCAAGAGTGGCAGCAGGAGCAGCAGTGGTGACAGCAGCAGCAAACTCAGCATCAAAAGCAGAGGCAGCAGCAGCAGTGATGAAGGTGGTGGAGGTGATGGAGATGACAGAGGTGACAGAGGTGATGGAGGGGCTTTAGAGGGTGGAGATGATGGAGGTGCTGGAGGTTTTGGAGGTGCTGGAGGTGGTGGAGATTGTGGAGGTGGTGGAGGTGATGCCTGCTGCTGCTGCTGCTGTTGCCACTGCTTTTCTTGTTCCTCTGCTGCTGCTGCCACTGCTGCCACTGCTGTTCCTGTTTCCATTGCTGTTGTTCCTGTTTCCACTGCTGTTCCTGCTTCCACTGCTGCTGCTGTTTCCACTGCTGTTCCTGTTTCCACTACTGTTCCTGCTGTCTCCACTGCTGTTCCTGCTGTCTCCACTGCTGTTCCTGCTGTCTCCACTGCTGTTCCTGTTGCCAGTGTTGCTGCTGCTGCTGTTGCTGCTCTTGCCGCTGCTGCTGCTGCTGCTCCTGCTACCTCTGCTACTCTTGCCACTGCTGTTCCTTTTGCCTGTGCAGCAGCAGCAAGAGCAGGAGAGGAAGCATTAACAGTGGCAGCAGAGGGAGCAGCAGGGGATGGAGGTGAGGAGGTGATGGAGGAGATGGAGGAGATGTCGGTGAGGAGGTGATGGAGGTGAAGAGGTGATGGAGGTGAGGAGGTGATGGAGGTGAGGAGGTGATGGAGGTTGTGGAGGTGCTGGAGCTGTTGGAGGTGATGGAGGTGGTAGAGGTGTGGGATGCTATGGCTGCAGGAAGAAGTAGGTGAGGAAGAAAGATTAAGAGTGGCAGTAGTGGCAACAGCTTCAACAGTGACAGCAGCATCAGCAGAGGAAGAGGAAGATGAAGAGGAAGAAGAAGAAGAGAAAGAGGAAGAAGAAGTATTAAGAGTGGCAGCAGCAGCAGCAGCAGCAGAGGCAAAAGCATCAAGAGTGGCAGCAGGAGCAGCAGTGGTGACAGCAGCAGCAAACTCAGCATCAAAAGCAGAGGCAGCAGCAGCAGTGATGAAGGTGGTGGAGGTGATGGAGATGACAGAGGTGATGGAGGTGATGGAGGTGAGGAGGTGTTGGAGGTAAGGAGGTGATGGAGGTGATAGAGGTGTGGGATGCTATGGCTGTAGGAAGAAGTAGGTGAGGAAGAAAGATTAACAGTGGCAGCAGTGGCAACAGCTTCAACAGTGACAGCAGCAGCAGCAGAAGAAGAAGAAGATGAAGAGGAAGAAGAAGAAGACGAAGAGAAATAGAAAAAAGAAGTATTAAGAGTGGCAGCAGCAGCAGCAGGAGCAGAGGCAAAAGCATCAAGAGTGGCAGCAGGAGCAGCAGTGGTGACAGCAGCAGCAAACTCAGCATCAAAACCAGAGGCAGCAGCAGCAGTGATGAAGGTGGTGGAGGTGATGGAGATGACAGAGGTGACAGAGGTGATGGAGGGGCTGGAGAGGGTGGAATTGATGGAGGTGCTGGAAGTTTTGGAGGTGCTGGAGGTGGTGGAGATTGTGGAGGTGCTGGAGGTGATGCCTGCTGCTGCTGCTGCTGTTGCCACTGCTTTTGTTGTTCCTCTGCTGCTGCTGCCACTGCTGTTCCTGTTTCCATTGCTGTTGTTGCTGTTTCCACTGCTGTTCCTGTTTCCATTGCTGTTGTTGCTGTTTCCACTGCTGTTCCTGTTTCCATTGCTGTTGTTGCTGTTTCCACTGCTGTTCCTGCTTCCACTGCTGCTGCTGTTCCTCTGCTGCTGCTGCTGCTGCTGCCACTGCTCTTCCTGTTTCCACTGCTGTTGCTGTTTCCACTGCTGCTGCTGCTGCTGCCACTGCTGTTCCTGTTGCCACTGCTATTGTTGCTGATGCCACTGCTGCTGCTGTTGCCACTGCTGCTGCTGTTCCTGTTTCCACTGTTCCTGCTGCTGTCTCCACTGCTGTTCCTGCTGTCTCCACTGCTGTTCCTGCTGTCTCTACTGCTGTTCCTGTTGCCAGTGCTGCTGCTGCTGCTGCTCTTGCCACTGCTGTTCCTTTTGCCTGTGCAGCAGCAGCAACAGCAGGACAGGAAGCATTAACAGTGGCAGTAGAGGCAGCAGCAGGTGATGGAGGAGACGGAGGAGATGTCGGTGAGGAGGTGATGGAGGTGAAGAGGTGATGGATGTGAGGGGGTGACGGAGGTGAGGAGCTGTTGGAGGTGATGGAGGAGATGTTGGTGAGGAGGACATGGAGGTGAGGAGGTGATGGAGGTGAGGAGGTGATGGAGGTGGTGGAGGTGCTGGAGCTGTTGGAGGTGATGGAGGTGGTAGAGGTGTGAGATACTATGGCTGTAGGAAGAAGTAGGTGAGGAAGAAAGATTAACAGTGGCAGTAGTGGCAACAGCTTCAACAGTGACAGCAGCATCAGCAGAGGAAGAGGAAGATGAAGAGGAAGAAGAAGAAGAGAAAGAGAAAGAAGATGTATTAATAGTGGCAGCAGGAGCAGCAGTGGTGACAGCAACAGGAAACAGCATCAAAAGCAGAGGCAGCAGTGATGAAGGTGGTGGAGGTGATGGAGATGACAGAGGTGACAGAGGTGATGGAGGTGCTGGAGGTGGTGGAGATTGTGAAGGTGCTGGAGGTGCTGGAGGTGGTGGAGATTGTGAAGGTGCTGGAGGTGCTGGAGGTGATGCCTGCTGCTGCTGCTGCTGCTGCCACTGCTGTTCCTTTTTCCACTGCTGTTGTTGCTGCTGCCACTGCTGCTAATGTTGCCACTGCTGCTGCTGATCCTCTGCTGCTGCTGCTGCCACTGCTGTTACTGTTTCCAGTGCTGTTCCTGTTTCCACTGCTGCTGCTGCTGCCACTGCTGTTCCTGTTGCAACTGTTCCTGCTGCTGTCTCCACTGCTGATCCTGTTGTCTCCACTGCTGTTCCTGCTGTCTCCACTGCTGTTCCTGCTGTCTCCATTGCTGTTCCTGCTGTCTCCACTGCTGTTCCTGCTGTCTCCATTGCTGTTCCTGCTTTCTCCACTGCTGTTCCTGCTGTCTCCACTGCTGTTCCTGTTGCCAGTGCTGCTGCTGCTGCTGTTGCTGCTCTTGCCTCTGCTACTGTTGCCACTGCTGTTCCTTTTGCCTGTGCAGCAGCAGCAACAGCAGGAGAGGAAGCATTAAGAGTGGCAGTAGAGGCAGCAGCAGGTGATGGAGGTGAGGAGGTGATGGAGGAGATGTCGGTGAGGAGGTGATGGAGGTGAAGAGGTGATGGAGGTGAGGAGGTGAGGAGGTGATGGAGGTGATGGAGGTGAGGGGGTGATGGAGGTGAGGGGGTGATGAAGATGAGGAGGACATGGAGGTGAGGAGGTGATGGAGGTGGTGGAGGTGCTGGAGCTGTTGGAGGTGATGGAGGTGGTAGAGGTGTGAGATACTATAGCTGCAGGAAGAAGTAGGTGAGGAAGAAAGATTAAGAGTGGCAGTAGTGGCAACAGCTTCAACAGTGACAGCAGCATCAGCAGAGGAAGAGGAAGATGAAGAGGAAGAAGAAGAAGAGAAAGAGGAAGAAGAAGTATTAAGAGTGGCAGCAGCAGCAGCAGCAGCAGCAGAGGCAAAAGCATCAAGAGTGGCAGCAGTAGCAGCAAACTCAGCATCAAAAGCAGAGGCAGCAGCAGCAGTGATGAAGGTGGTGGAGGTGATGGAGATGACAGAGGTGACAGAGGTGATGGAGGTCATGGAGGTCAGGGAGTGATGGAGGTGAGGAGGTGTTGGAGGTAAGGAGGTGATGGAGGTGATAGAGGTGTGGGATGCTATGGGTGCAGGAAGAAGTAGGTGAGGAAGAAAGATTAACAGTGGCAGCAGTGGCAACAGCTTCAACAGTGACAGCAGCAGCAGCAGCAGAAGAAGAAGAAGATGAAGAGGAAGAAGAAGAAAAGAAAGAGGAAAAAGAAGTATTAAGAGTGGCAGCAGCAGCAGCAGCAGCAGAGGCAAAAGCATCAAGAGTGGCAGCAGGAGCAGCAGTGGTGACAGCAGCAGCAAACTCAGCATCAAAACCAGAGGCAGCAGCAGCAATGATGAAGGTGGTGGAGGTGATGGAGATGACAGAGGTGACAGAAGTGATGGAGGGGCTTTAGAGGGTGGAGATGATGGAGGTGCTGGAGGTTTTGGAGGTGCTGGAGGTGGTGGAGATTGTGGAGGTGGTGGAGGTGATGCCTGCTGCTGCTGCTGCTGTTGCCACTGATTTTGTTGTTCCTCTGCTGCTGCTGCTGCTGCTGCCACTGCTGTTCCTGTTTCCATTGCTGTTGTTGCTGTTTCCACTGCTGTTCCTGTTTCCATTGCTGTTGTTGCTGTTTCCACTGCTGTTCCTGTTTCCATTGCTGTTGTTGCTGTTTCCACTGCTGTTCCTGTTTCCATTGCTGTTGTTGCTGTTTCCACTGCTGTTCCTGTTTCCATTGCTGTTGTTGCTGTTTCCACTGCTGCTGCTGCTGCTGTTGCTGCTCTTGCCTGTGCTGCTGCTGCTCCTGGTACCTCTGCTGCTGTTGCCACTGCTGTCACTTTTGCCTGTGCAGGAGCAGCAACAGCAGGAGAGGAAGCATTAACAGTGGCAGCAGAGGCAGCAGCAGGGGATGGAGGTGATGGAGGCGATGGTGTAGATGGAGGTGAGGGAGGAGAAGTGGGTGAGGAGCTGTTGGAGATGATGGAGAAGGTGTCGGTGAGGAGGAGATGGAGGTTTTGGAGGTGCTGGAGGTTGTGGAGATTGTGGAGGTGCTGGAGGTGCTGGAGGTTGTGCCTGCTGCTGCTGCTGCTGTTGCCACTGCTGCTGCTGCTGCCAGTGCTGTTCCTGTTGCCACTCTTCCTGCTGCTGTCTCCACTGCTGCTCCTGCTGTCTCCACTGCTGTTCCTGCTGTCTCCACTGCTGTTCCTGTTGCCACTGCTGTCCCTGCTTCCACTGCTGCTGCTGTTCCTCTGCTGCTGCTGCTGCTGCTGCCACTGCTCTTCCTGTTTCCACTGCTGTTCTGTTTCCACTGCTGCTGCTGCTGCTGCCTCTGCTGTTCCTGTTGCCACTGTTCCTGCTGCTGTCTCCACTGCTGCTCCTGCTGTCTCCACTGCTGTTCCTGCTGTCTCCACTGCTGTTCCTGTTGCCACTGCTGTTCCTGCTTCCACTGCTGCTGCTGTTCCTCTGCTGCTGCTGCTGCTGCTGCCACTACTCTTCCTGTTTCCACTGCTGTTCTGTTTCCACTGCTGCTGCTGCTGCTGCCTCTGCTGTTCCTGTTGCCACTGTTCCTGCTGCTGTCTCCACTGCTGTTCCTGCTGTCTCCACTGCTGCTCCTGCTGTCTCCACTGCTGCTCCTGCTGTCTCCACTGCTGTTCCTGCTGTCTCCACTGCTGTTCCTGTTGCCAGTGCTGCTGCTGCTGCTGTTGCTGCTCTTGCCTCTGCTGCTGCTGCTCCTGCTGCCTCTGCTACTCTTGCCACTGCTGTTCCTTTTGCCTGTGCAGCAGCAGCAAGAGCAGGAGAGGAAGCATTAACAGTGCAGCAGAGGCAGCAGCAGGTGATGGAGGTGAGGAGGTGATGAAGGTGAGGAGGTGATGGAGGTGAAGAGATGATGGAGGTGAGAAGGTGAGGAGGAGATGGAGGTGAGGCGGTGACGGAGGTGAGGAGGTGAGGAGCTGTTGAAGGTGATGGAGGAGATGTTGGTGAGGACGACATGGAGGTGAGGAGGTGATGGAGGTGAGGGAGTGGTGGAGGTGGTGGAGGTGATGGAGCTGTTGGAGGTGATGGAGGTTGTAGAGGTGTGGGATGCTATGGCTGCAGGAAGAAGTAGGTGAGGAAGAAAAAATAACAGTGGCGGTAGTGGCAACAGCTTCAACAGTGACAGTAGCATCAGCAGAGGAAGAGGAAGATGAAGAGGAAGAAGAAGAAGAGAAAGAAGACGAAGAAGAAGTACTAATAGTGGCAGCAGCAGCAGCAGCAGGAGCAGAGGCAAAAGCATCAGGAGTGGCAGCAGTGGCAGCAGTAGCAGCAGTGGTGACAGCAGCAGCAAACTCAGCATCAAAAGCAGAGGCAGCAGCAGCAGTGATAAAGGTGGTGGAGGTGATGGAGATGACAGAGGTGATGGAGGTGATGGAGGTGAGGGGATGATGGAGGTGAGGAGGTGTTGGAGGTAAGGAGGTGATGGAGGTGATAGAGGTGTGGGATGCTATGGCTGTAGGAAGAAGTAGGTGAGGAAGAAAGATTAACAGTGGCAGCAGTGGCAACAGCTTCAACAGTGACAGCAGCAGCAGCAGAAGAAGAAGAAGATGAAGAGGAAGAAGAAGAAGACGAAGAGAAATAGAAAAAAGAAGTATTAAGAGTGGCAGCAGCAGCAGCAGGAGCAGAGGCAAAAGCATCAAGAGTGGCAGCAGGAGCAGCAGTGGTGACAGCAGCAGCAAACTCAGCATCAAAACCAGAGGCAGCAGCAGCAGTGATGAAGGTGGTGGAGGTGATGGAGATGACAGAGGTGACAGAGGTGATGGAGGGGCTGGAGAGGCTGGAATTGATGGAGGTGCTGGAAGTTTTGGAGGTGCTGGAGGTGGTGGAGATTGTGGAGGTGGTGGAGGTGATGCCTGCTGCTGCTGCTGCTGTTGCCACTGCTTTTGTTGTTCCTCTGCTGCTGCTGCTGCCACTGCTGTTCCTGTTTCCATTGCTGTTGTTGCTGTTTCCACTGCTGTTCCTGTTTCCATTGCTGTTGTTGCTGTTTCCACTGCTGTTCCTGTTTCCACTGCTGTTGTTGCTGTTTCCACTGCTCTTCCTGTTTCCACTGCTGTTGCTGTTTCCACTGCTGCTGCTGCTGCTGCCACTGCTTTTCCTGTTTTCACTGCTCTTGTTGCTGATGCCATTGCTGCTGTTCCTGTTGCCACTGCTGCTGCTCTTCCTGTCTCCACTGCTGTTCCTGCTGTTTCCACTGCTGTTCCTGCTGTCTCCACTGCTGCTCCTGCTGTCTCCACTGCTGTTCCTGCTGTCTCCACTGCTGTTCCTGTTGCCAGTGCTGCTGCTGCTGCTGTTGCTGCTCTTGCCTCTGCTGCTGCTGCTCCTGCTGCCTCTGCTACTCTTGCCACTGCTGTTCCTTTTGCCTGTGCAGCAGCAGCAAGAGCAGGAGAGGAAGCATTAACAGTGGCAGTAGAGGCAGCAGCAGGTGATGGAGGTGAGGAGGTGATGGAGGAGATGTCGGTGAGGAGGTGATGGAGGTGAAGTGGTGAGGAGGTGATGGAGGTGAGGGGGTGATGAAGGTGAGGAGGACATGGAGGTGAATAGGTGAGGAGGTTGTGGAGGTGCTGGAGCTGTTGGAGGTGATGGAGGTGGTAGAGGTGTGGGATGCTATGGCTGCAGGAAGAAGTAGGTGAGGAAGAAAGATTAACAGTGGCAGCAGTGGCAACAGCTTCAACAGTGACAGCAGCATCAGCAGAGGAAGAGGAAGATGAAGAGGAAGAAGAAGAAGACGAAGAGAAATAGAAAAAAGAAGTATTAAGAGTGGCAGCAGCAGCAGCAGCAGAGGCAAAAGCATCAAGAGTGGCAGCAGGAGCAGCAGTGGTGACAGCAGCAGCAAACTCAGCATCAAAAGCAGAAGCAGCAGCAGCAGTGATGAAGGTGGTGGAGGTGATGGAGATGACAGAGGTGATGGAGGTGATGGAGGTCATGGAGGTCAGGGAGTGATGGAGGTGAGGAGGTGTTGGAGGTAAGGAGGTGATGGAGGTGATAGAGGTGTGGGATGCTATGGGTGCAGGAAGAAGTAGGTGAGGAAGAAAGATTAACAGTGGCAGCAGTGGCAACAGCTTCAACAGTGACAGCAGCATCAGCAGAAGAAGAAGATGAAGAGGAAGAAGAAGAAGAAGAAAAGAAAGAGGAAAAAGAAGTATTAAGAGTGGCAGCAGCAGCAGCAGCAGCAGAGGCAAAAGCATCAAGAGTGGCAGCAGGAGCAGCAGTGGTGACAGCAGCAGCAAACTCAGCATCAAAAGCAGAGGCAGCAGCAGCAGTGATGAAGGTGGTGGAGGTGATGGAGATGACAGAGGTGACAGAGGTGATGGAGGGGCTTTAGAGGGTGTAGATGATGGAGGTGCTGGAGGTTTTGGAGGTGCTGGAGGTGGTGGAGATTGTGGAGGTGGTGGAGGTGATGCCTGCTGCTGCTGCTGCTGTTGCCACTGCTTTTGTTGTTCCTCTGCTGCTGCTGCTGCTGCCACTGCTGTTCCTGTTTCCATTGCTGTTGTTGCTGTTTCCACTGCTGTTCCTGCTGTCTCCACTGCTGTTCCTGCTGTCTCCACTGCTGTTCCTGCTGTCTCCACTGCTGTTCCTGTTGCCAGTGCTGCTGCTGCTGCTGTTGCTGCTCTTGCCTCTGCTGCTGCTGCTGCTCCTGCTGCCTCTGCTACTCTTGCCACTGCTGTTCCTTTTGCCTGTGCAGGAGCAGCAAGAGCAGGAGAGGAAGCATTAACAGTGGTAGTAGAGGCAGCAGCAGGTGATGGAGGTGAGGAGGTGATGGAGGTAAAGAGGTGATGGAGGTGAGGGGGTGACGGAGGTGAGGAGGTGATGGAGGAGATGGAGGTGATGGAGGAGATGGAGGAGATGTCGGTGAGGAGGTGAAGAGGTGATGGAGGTGAGGAGGTGATGGAGGTGAGGGACTGATGAAGGTGAGGAGCTGTTGGAGGTGATGGAGGAGATGGAGGTGAGGAGGTGAAGAGGTGATGGAGGTGAGGAGCTGATGGAGGTGATGGTGGCGATGGTGGTAATGGAGGAGATGGAGGTGATGGAAGACATGGAGGAGATGGAGGTGAGGAGGTGATGGAGGTGAGGGAGTGATGAAGGTGAGGAGCTGTTGGAGGTGATGGAGGAGATGGAGTTGAGAAGGAGATGGAGGTGAGGAGGTGATGGAGGTGAGGAGGTGATGGAGGTGCTGGAGGTGCTGGAGCTGTTGGAGGTGATGGAGATGGTAGAGGTTGCAGGAAGAAGTAGGTGAGGAAGAAAGATTAAGAGTGGCAGTAGTGGCAACAGCTTCAATAGCGACAGCAGCATCAGCAGAGGAAGAGGAAGATGAAGAGCAAGAAGAAGAAGAGAAAGAAGATGAAGAAGAAGTCTTAATAGTGGCAGCAGCAGCAGCAGAGGCAAAAGCATCAAGAGTGGCAGCAGGAGCAGCAGTGGTGACAGCAGCAGCAAACTCAGCATCAAAAGCAGAGGCAACAGCAGCAGTGATGAAGGTGGTGGAGGTGATGGAGATGAAAGAGGTGATGGAGGTGATGGAGGTCAGGGAGTGATGGAGGTGAGGAGGTGTTGGAGGTAAGGAGGTGATGGAGGTGATAGAGGTGTGGGATGCTATGGGAGCAGGAAGAAGTAGGTGAGGAAGAAAGCTTAACAGTGGCAGCAGTGGCAACAGCTTCAACAGTGACAGCAGCATCAGCAGAAGAAGAAGAACATGAAGAGGAAGAAGAAGAAGAAGAAAAGAAAGAGGAAAAAGAAGTATTAAGAGTGGCAGCAGCAGCAGCAGCAGCAGAGCCAAAGCATCAAGAGTGGCAGCAGGAGCAGCAGTGGTGACAGCAGCAGCAAACTCAGCATCAAAAGCAGAGGCAGCAGCAGCAGTGATGAAGGTGGTGGAGGTGATGGAGATGACAGAGGTGATGGAGGTGATGGAGGTGAGGAGGTGTTGGAGGTAAGGAGGTGATGGAGGTGATAGAGGTGTGGGATGCTATGGCTGTAGGAAGAAGTAGGTGACGAAGAAAGATTAACAGTGGCAGTAGTGGCAACAGCTTCAACAGTGACAGCAGCATCAGCAGAGGAAGAGGAAGATGAAGAGGAAGAAGAAGAAGAAGAAAAGAAAGAGGAAAAAGAAGTATTAAGAGTGGCAGCAGCAGCAGCAGCAGCAGAGGCAAAAGCATCAAGAGTGGCAGCAGGAGCAGCAGTGGTGACAGCAGCAGCAAACTCAGCATCAGAACCAGAGGCAGCAGCAGCAGTGATGAAAGTGGTGGAGGTGATGGAGATGACAGAGGTGATGGAGGTGATGGAGGGGCTGGAGAGGCTGGAATTGATGGAGGTGCTGGAGGTTTTGGAGGTGCTGGAAGTTTTGGAGGTGCTGGAGGTGGTGGAGATTGTGGAGGTGGTGGAGGTGATGCCTGCTGCTGCTGCTGCTGTTGCCACTGCTTTTGTTGTTCCTCTGCTGCTCCTCCTGCTGCTGCCACTGCTGTTCCTGTTTCCATTGCTGTTGTTGCTGTTTCCACTGCTGTTCCTGTTGCCACTGCTATTGTTGCTGATGCCACTGCTGCTGCTGTTGCCACTGCTGCTGCTGTTTCTGTTTCTACTGTTCCTGCTGCTGTCTCCACTGCTGATCCTGTTGTCTCCACTGCTGTTCCTGCTGTCTCCACTGCTGTTCCTGTTTCCAGTGCTGCTGCTGCTGCTGTTGCTGCTCTTGCCTCTGCTGCTGCTGCTCCTGCTGCCTCTGCTACTGTTGCCACTGCTGTTCCTTTTGCCTGTGCAGCAGCAGCAACAGCAGGAGAGGAAGCATTAAGAGTGGCAGTAGAGGCAGCAGCAGGTGATGGAGGTGAGGAGGTGATGGAGGAGATGTCGGTGAGGAGGTGATGGAGGTGAAGAGGTGATGGAGGTGAGGAGGTGAGGAGGTGATGGAGGTGAGGGGGTGATGGTGGTGAGGGGGTGATGAAGATGAGGAGGACATGGAGGTGAGGAGGTGATGGAGGTGAGGAGGTGATGGAGGTGAGGAGCTGTTGGAGGTGATGGAGGAGATGTTGGTGAGGAGGACATGGAGGTGAGGAGGTGATGGAGGTGAGAGAGTGATGGAGGTGGGGGAGGTGCTGGAGCTGTTGGAGGTGATGGAGGTGGTAGAGGTGTGAGATACTATGGCTGCAGGAAGAAGTAGGTGAGGAAGAAAGATTAAGAGTGGCAGTAGTGGCAACAGCTTCAACAGTGACAGCAGCATCAGCAGAGGAAGAGGAAGATGAAGAGGAAGAAGAAGAAGAGAAAGAGGAAGAAGAAGTATTAAGAGTGGCAGCAGCAGCAGCAGCAGAGGCAAAAGCATCAAGAGTGGCAGCAGTAGCAGCAAACTCAGCATCAAAAGCAGAGGTAGCAGCAGCAGTGATGAAGGTGGTGGAGGTGATGGAGATGACAGAGGTGATGGAGGTCTTGGAGGTCAGGGAGTGATGGAGGTGAGGAGGTGTTGGAGCTAAGGAGGTGATGGAGGTGATAGAGGTGTGGGATGCTATGGCTGCAGGAAGAAGTAGGTGAGGAAGAAAGATTAACAGTGGCAGCAGTGGCAACAGCTTCAACAGTGACAGCAGCATCAGCAGAAGAAGAAGAAGATGAAGAGGAAGAAGAAGAAAAGAAAGAGGAAAAAGAAGTATTAAGAGTGGCAGCAGCAGCAGCAGCAGCAGCAGAGGCAAAAGCATCAAGAGTGGCAGCAGGAGCAGCAGTGGTGACAGCAGCAGCAAACTCAGCATCAAAAGCAGAGGCAACAGCAGCAGTGATGAAGGTGGTGGAGGTGATGGAGATGACAGAGGTGATGGAGGTGATGGAGGTCAGGGGGTGATGGAGGTGAGGAGGTGTTGGAGGTAAGGAGGTGATGGAGGTGATAGAGGTGTGGGATGCTATGGGTGCAGGAAGAAGTAGGTGAGGAAGAAAGCTTAACAGTGGCAGCAGTGGCAACAGCTTCAACAGTGACAGCAGCATCAGCAGAAGAAGAAGATGAAGAGGAAGAAGAAGAAGAAGAAAAGAAAGAGGAAAAAGAAGTATTAAGAGTGGCAGCAGCAGCAGCAGAGGCAAAAGCATCAAGAGTGGCAGCAGGAGCAGCAGTGGTGACAGCAGCAGCAAACTCAGCATCAAAAGCAGAGGCAGCAGCAGCAGTGATGAAGGTGGTGGAGGTGATGGAGATGACAGAGGTGACAGAGGTGATGGAGGGGCTTTAGAGGGTGGAGATGATGGAGGTGCTGGAGGTTTTGGAGGTGCTGGAGGTGGTGGAGATTGTGGAGGTGGTTGAGGTGATGCCTGCTGCTGCTGCTGCTGTTGCCACTGCTTTTCTTGTTCCTCTGCTGCTGCTGCCACTGCTGCCACTGCTGTTCCTGTTTCCATTGCTGTTGTTGCTGTTTCCACTGCTGTTCCTGTCTCCACTGCTGTTCCTCCTTCCACTGCTGCTGCTGTTCCTCTGCTGCTGCTGTTTCCACTGCTGTTCCTGCTTCCACTGCTGCTGCTGTTCCTCTGCTGCTGCTGCTGCTGCTGCCACTGCTCTTCCTGTTTCCACTGCTGTTCCTGTTGTCACTGCTGTTCCTGTTACCAGTGCTGCTGCTGCTGCTGTTGCTGCTCTTGCCTCTGCTGCTGCTGCTCCTGCTACCTCTGCTGCTGTTGCCACTGCTGTCACTTTTGCCTGGGCAGGAGCGGCAACAGCAGGAGAGGAAGCATTAACAGTGGCAGTAGAGGCAGCAGCAGGTGATGGAGGTGAGGAGGTGATGGAGGTGTTGGGGGAGATGGAGGTGATGGAGGAGACGGAGGTAATGGAGGTGAGGAGCAGATGGAGGAGATGTCGGTGAGAAGCTGATTGAGGTGAAGAGGTGATGGAGGTGAGGAGGTGATGGAGGTGAGATGGTGAGGATCTGTTGGAGATGATGGAGGAGATGGAGGTGAGGAGGAGATGTCGGTGAGGAGGACATGGAGGTGAGGAGGTGATGGAGGTGGTGGAGGTTTGGGATGCTATGGCTGCAGGAATATGTAGGTGAGGAAGAAAGATTAACAGTGGCAGTAGTGGCAACAGCTTCAACAGTGACAGCAGCATCAGCAGAAGAAGAAGAACATGAAGAGGAAGAAGAAGAAGAGAAAGAGGAAGAAGAAGTATTAAGAGTGGCAGCAGCAGCAGCAGCAGCAGAGGCAAAAGCATCAAGAGTGGCAGCAGGAGCAGCAGTGGTGACAGCAGCAGCAAACTCAGCATCAAAAGCAGAGGCAGTAGTGATGAAAGTGGTGGAGGTGATGGAGATGACAGAGGTGATGGAGGTGATGGAGGGGCTGGAGAGGGTGGAATTGATGGAGGTGCTGGAGGTTTTGGAGGTGCTGGAGGTGGTGGAGATTGTGGAGGTGGTGGAGGTGATGCCTGCTGCTGCTGCTGCTGTTGCCACTGCTTTTGTTGTTCCTCTGCTGCTGCTGCTGCTGCTGCCACTGCTGTTCCTGTTTCCATTGCTGTTGTTGCTGTTTCCACTGCTGTTCCTGTTTCCATTGCTGTTGTTGCTGTTTCCACTGCTGTTCCTGTTTCCATTGCTGTTGTTGCTGTTTCCACTGCTGTTCCTGCTTCCACTGCTGCTGCTGTTCCTCTGCTGCTGCTGCTGCTGCTGCCACTGCTCTTCCTGTTTCCACTGCTGTTGCTGTTTCCACTGCTGCTGCTGCTGCTGCCACTGCTGTTCCTGTTGCCACTGGTATTGTTGCTCATGCCACTGCTGCTGCTGTTGCCACTGCTGCTGCTGTTCCTGTTTCCACTGTTCCTGCTGCTGTCTCCACTGCTGTTCCTGCTGTCTCCACTGCTGTTCCTGCTGTCTCTACTGCTGTTCCTGTTGCCAGTGCTGCTGCTGCTGCTGCTGCTCTTGCCACTGCTGTTCCTTTTGCCTGTGCAGCAGCAGCAACAGCAGGACAGGAAGCATTAACAGTGGCAGTAGAGGCAGCAGCAGGTGATGGAGGAGACGGAGGAGATGTCGGTGAGGAGGTGATGGAGGTGAAGAGGTGATGGATGTGAGGGGGTGACGGAGGTGAGGAGCTGTTGGAGGTGATGGAGGAGATGTTGGTGAGGAGGACATGGAGGTGAGGAGGTGATGGAGGTGAGGAGGTGATGGAGGTGGTGGAGGTGCTGGAGCTGTTGGAGGTGATGGAGGTGGTAGAGGTGTGAGATACTATGGCTGTAGGAAGAAGTAGGTGAGGAAGAAAGATTAAGAGTGGCAGTAGTGGCAACAGCTTCAACAGTGACAGCAGCATCAGCAGAGGAAGAGGAAGATGAAGAGGAAGAAGAAGAAGAGAAAGAGAAAGAAGATGTATTAATAGTGGCAGCAGGAGTAGCAGTGGTGACAGCAGCAGGAAACTCAGCATCAAAAGCAGAGGCAGCAG
>NW_026539388.1:0-17324 GCF_027791375.1 Indicator indicator | reverse complement strand
TGCTATGCCTTGCCTTCCCTTGCCGTACCTCGCCTTGCCATACCGCGCCTCGCCTTGCCTTGCTGTGCCTGGACTTGCCGCACCTTACCTTGCCTTGCCTTGCCGTTCCTTGCCTTGCCTTGCCTTGCCTTGCTGCGCTTTGCCTTGCCTTGCTGCGCTTTGCTTTGCCACGCCGCACCTTGCCTTGCCTTGCCTTGCCTCACCGCGCCTTCCCTTGCCTTGCCTTGCCTTGAGTTGCCTTGCTTTCCCTTGCCTTCCCATTCCTTGCCTTTCTTTGCCTTGCCGCGCCTTGCTGTGCCTTGCCGTGCCTTGCCGTGCCGCGCCTTGCCTTGCCTAGCCGCGCCTTGCCGCGCCTTCTCGTGCCTAGCCTTGCCGCGCCGCGCCGTTGTGATGGTTTGAAACTGTCTTTTTAATTTTTCCTTGCAAAGTTCAGAACAGAGAAAGTGAAAGAATGTAAATAAGTCACTATTGGGTGTAAGAAAGCAAAATAACGATTGTTCTAAACACTTCCATTGGATAGATAGAAATGTTTAAGAACTATTACCCAAAACAAAGTAGGCATTCTGCACATTCTGCGTTCGGCAGTGGGGGCAGTTGCTGGGCTGTCTGGCTGCTGTTTCTTCTTCTCTTCTGGCTGAAGATAACACACTGACCTTGGCAGCTAAGTTAACAACTTTCTGCTTAACTAACTCTGCTTCTCTGTCCAGGGGGGTCTGGGGGGGAAGCTCCTGGGAGAGGGAGGCCCCTTTGGGAGGGTCCCCTTGGGGGGAAGCAAAGGGAGATCGATTGTGCTTTTTCTGTTGATTGTATATATTTGTGAATGTTGTGAATTTTGTATATTTGTACATATTCATTGCATTTCATTGTAGATTTTAGACTCTGCTTGTAAATACAGCTTTTCATTTGCTTCCAGACTGGGCTAGCCTGGTTATTGTTGGTGGGGGGGGAATTTCAGCTCACACCGACACACTTTTTATTTTTGGCGCTCCAACTCGGGGCTCGATTGCTTGTTTGATTTATTTCTGCTCAGATTAGGAAGCAAAATGAAGCTGTTTTGGATTCTGAGTCATTCTATTTCATCTATTATCAGTGTGATTGTCTACAGATGGGCTGTTTCCTGCATGATAGACAAGATTGTGAGATACGTGGCATATAAGTCGTTTCTTTGGGTTAAGAACAAGTTACTGAATGTTGGTGAATTCTGTTATGGTCTTATTGGGCTAAGAAGCTATGGTAACTCAACTATGGATCTGCTAGCAGACACATATGAGTTTGTTACTCCTCTTACAACTACAGAGGGTCTTTGTAACCAGTGGTACCCTAGATATCTTGTACTAGCCTTAATCTTAAATTTGTTGCTTCTTGGAATAATCATATGGCTACTGATAGCACTGTGTCAAGAAAGACATAAGGCTACTTGCTCTTCCAACTCTGCTGTGAATGTGAAAACCAAGCCAGTAAATTTGGTGGCCACTGTAACCAGAAAGCGTAAAGGAGCTGCAGGAGGAGATGCAGATGCTGCAGGAGATGGTGCAGATGGAGATGAGGGTCCTTCTACTCAGGGTCCCTCTGTTAAGAAAGATCCTTCTGATGAGGAAGAGAGGGTTAGCCTTAAAACTCTGGTAGACCTCTTGAGACCCCACATGGATGATGGAGATGTAGGTCAGGATGTAGACCCTGGTAGATTAGCAACTGCTGGTAGTGCCTCTGAACTCAAAGAAATTCAACGGAGGATTAAAATAGGATTATGGGGACAGCGACCTCAGGATGATGATGATGATGATGATGAGGATGACATACAGTCAGCTAATGCACCCAGACAGGAAATTAGACATGTGAGGAAGGATTACATCAGAGGAGATAATGAGCCAGTCCTGTCTTGGCTAGCCAGGTGTTTTGATATGGGAGCCCCAGCATTGGTGGTAGGCGACAAGTCGGCCTCTCAGTTGGGGATGCTCTCAAAGGATACAGGCATAGACAGGCACCTAGGCAAGTGCATTGGTAAAGTTTCTCTGTGGGCACGCCTCCTACTGGCAGTCTCGCTGAGGTACCCCAGCAGAGATGATTTACCATGGAACCCTAAGCCTTGGACCACAATAGCTGAGGGAATCAAGCGTCTGAGAGAGTTTGCTGTGAGAGAAGTAATGTATGGAGATCATAAGACTCTGAATCCTGATGAAATTCCTGTTGGAACAGGCCTTGCCAAAAAGCTCATTAAGCTTGCTCCTCCTAATTATGCTACTATTCTGGCAAGCAGGATTGTGGCAAGAAATTATGGTGGAGCACCTCCTACTGTTGGCCATTTCACTGACCAAATGAGGCAGTTGGAGGATAGTCTTGCACGTACTTCTTTGGTTTCAGCCATTGAAACTCTGTCTGGAAAGATGGAGAATTGCATGAAAGAGCTGAAGGAGGAACTTAAAACCTCCATATCCAACTTGATGAAGGGGGATGATTCTAATTCCTCTTCCTCCAGATGGATACAAGTTTCAGCTGTTAGGAACAGACGTGCTCCAAGGAGGCCATTCCAGAATAGGTCAAACCAAAACAGACAGCAGAGGCAATCACGTGGCAGTATCTGGATAACTCTGCGTGATCAGTTTGGTGAGAACATGAACAGATGGGATGGTCAACCAACTTCTGATCTTTTCAAGAGGTTACGGGAGCTGCAGAGGGGCAGATCCCGAGGTAGCAATACCAGGAGGGTAGCTGTCGCTTCCTCAGTTTCCCAGAACAACTCTGATAGCTCCAACAGTGATCCTAATTCTGGTGCTGGACATTGTGCCAGCTGTACATGTGGAGGTAATCCCCACCATTAGGGGTGCCCTGCCTTCCGCCAGGGGGAGGTAAGGGATAATGGAGATAACAGAATCTATTGGGATGTGTACATCCAGTGGCCTGGCACTTCAAAATTTCAGAAGTACAGGGCCTTGGTTGACACAGGAGCTCAGTGCACCATAATACCATCAAATTATCAAGGGGGAGAATCTATAACTATTCAGGGAGTCACTGGTGGATCTCAAGAGTTGTTTAAGATAGAGGTTGATATAAGTTTAACTGGGAAGCAGTGGAAGAAACATACTATTGTAACAGGTCCTAATGCACCTTGTATTTTGGGAATTGACTTTCTGAGAGAAGGGCGTTTTAAAGACCCTAAGGGTTACAAATGGGCTTTTGGAATAGCAACTGTAGAAATTGATGGAGGAAAATTGAAGTTGTCCATTAGACCTGAGCTTTCAGATGAATCTGCAGTTGTGGGACAACATGAGATAGAGGATGTAAAGCTGCCGGTTGCTTCTCAAACTGTGCATCACAGACAATACAGAACCAACCGTGACTCTTTGGTGCCCATTCAAAACTTGATTCGTCAGTTGGAGAGTCAGAAAGTCATCAGCAAAACTCATTCACCTTTCAACAGTCCAATCTGGCCTGTGAGAAAGCAGAATGGAGAGTGGCGTCTGACAGTTGATTTCCGTGCCTTGAATGAAGTAACTCCACCCATGAGTGCAGCTGTACCAGACATGATGGAACTCCAATATGAGCTGGAATCCAAGCAGGCCAAATGGTATGCTACCATAGACATTGCTAATGCTTTCTTCTCTATTCCCATAGCAGAGGAATGCAGGCCTCAGTTTGCTTTCACCTGGAGAGGCATTCAGTACACATTCAATCGTTTGCCCCAGGGGTGGATTCACAGTTCAACCATCTGCCATGCAGTGATCCATGATGCTTTGGAGAAAGGTGGAGCTCCAGAACACATTCAGTTCATCGATGACATCATCGTCTGGGGTGAGACTGCTGAAGAAGTCTTCGAGAAAGGTAATAAAATCCTTGACATTCTCTTGCAAGCTGGTTTCGCTATCAAGCGAGACAAGGTGAAAGGACCTGCCAGAGAAATCCAGTTTCTGGGAGTGCGGTGGCAAGACGGTCGCCGTCACATCCCAATGGATGTGATAAACAGAGTCTCCACCATGGCAAATCCCATCAACAAGAAAGAAACTCTGCGTTTCTTAGGCATAGTGGGATTTTGGAGACTGCACATTCCTGGATACAGTCAGATTGTGAAACCTCTCTATGATGTGACTCGAAAGAGAAACAGTTTCCAATGGGGTCCTGAGCAACAAGCAGCCTTTGACCAGATCAAGCGAGAGGTAGTCCAAGCGATGGGTCTGGGACCTGTCCGAACTGGTCCAGACATTAAGAACATTCTGTACACGGCTGCGAGTGACAATGGTCCAACCTGGTGCTTATGGCAAAGAGCTCCAGGGGAGACACGAGGACGTCCTCTTGGTTTCTGGGGTCGTGGCTACAGAGGCTCAGAGGCAAACTACACTCCAACAGAGAAAGAGATTTTAGCTGCTTATGAAGGAGTGAAAGCTGCTTCTGAAGTGATCGGAACTGAGTCACAACTTCTTCTAGCTCCTAGATTGCCAGTTCTGAATTGGATGTTCAAAGGCAAAGGTTCTTCACCACATCATGCAACAGATGCTACCTGGTCTAAGTGGATGGCTCTGATAACACAGAGAGCTCGAATGGGAAATCTCGAAAGGCCTGGTTTGGTGGAGGTGATCACAAACTGGCCAGAAGGCACAAGCTGTGCAAAACCTCCAGAGGAGAGAGTAGCTCGTGCTGAGGAAGCTCCTCCTTACAGTGATCTGTCTGATGATGAAAAGAGATATGCTTTGTTCACAGACGGTTCCTGTCGTCTTGTTGGGAACAAGCGGAGATGGAAATCTGCAGTGTGGAGTCCAACGCGCAGAGTTGCAGAAGCGAGAGATGGAGAAGGAGAATCCAGTCAATTCGCAGAGGTAAAAGCTGTCCAGCTAGCTCTTAACATAGCTGAACGTGAGAGATGGCCAAAGCTTTATCTCTACACCGACTCGTGGATGGTAGCCAATGCCTTGTGGGGTTGGCTGAAAGACTGGAAGAAGAATGGCTGGCAGAGGAAAGGAAAGCCGATCTGGGCTGCAGATCTGTGGCAAGACATTGCTGCTCGCATTGAGAGAATCCCAGTGAAAGTGAGACACATCGATGCTCACATTCCTAAGAGCAAAGCTACTGAAGAACAACAACACAACCATCAGGCAGATCTAGCTGCAAGAGTTTCCCAGGTGGACACAAACTCTGATCCTGATCCTGATCTTGACTGGAAACACCGAGGTGAGCTGTTCTTAGCTCGGTGGGCCCATGACTCGTCAGGACATCAAGGCAGAGATGCAACCTACCGATGGGCTCGTGACAGATCCATTGACATTTCCATGGATGCTATCACACAAGTCATCCATGACTGTGACATTTGTGCTGCTATTAAGCAGGCAAAGAGGATCAAGCCCTTGTGGTACGGTGACCGATGGTCCAAGTACAAGTATGGTGAAGCCTGGCAGATTGACTACATCACTCTACCTCGTTCTCCATCTGGTAAGCAGTATGTGCTGACTATGGTAGAGGCGAGCACTGGATGGCTGGAAACTTATCCAGTTCCTCATGCAACTGCACGTAACACCATTCTTGGCCTGGAAAGACAAATCCTGTGGAGACACGGAACTCCAGAGAGGATTGAGTCAGACAACGGAACTCATTTCAAGAACAATCTTGTAAAAAACTGGGCCAAAGAGCACGGCATCGAGTGGATATTCCACATTCCCTACTATGCACCAGCTGCAGGGAAGATCGAACGCTACAACGGTTTGCTGAAAACCACTCTCAAAGCCATGGGGGGTGGATCTTTGAAAAACTGGGAGAAACATTTAGCACAAGCAACCTGGTTAGTGAATAGTAGAGGTTCAGTGAATCGAGCTGGACCTGCCCAATCAGATTTGTTGCGAAAGGAAGAAGGTGATAGAGTTCCTGTTATCAGAGAAAAGAATCTGTTAGGCAAAACGGTTTGGGTATTTTCTCCTTCAGGAGAGGCCAAACCTGTCCGAGGGGTGGTTTCTGCTGAAGGTCCTGGTCACACCTATTGGGTGATGCAAGAAAATGGTGAAATTCAGTGTATTCCACAAAGAAATCTAACTTTGGCTGAGAGAGGTTAAATTCAGAGTGTTGCACAGATACAGCATCGCGCCCAAGAGGAGAGTCCATGAGATCTATGGTGCACGAACCCTGAGAGCCCTGAGTCACCTGAGAGTCCCTGTTCCTTCCTTCGCTCCATCTGCGAGGAAACAAACTGTTTGCTGTTTTTCCTGTGATTTGACTCTTTTGAATCATCTACATCTGAGATAGCCGGAATGGAGTATGGTCTTTATTCACCTATTGTTGTAGATATTATTTTAGATTAGATAAATGATAGTAGCAGCCAATGGAATTGTTTAGAAGGGGTGGACTGTGATGGTTTGAAACTGTCTTTTTAATTTTTCCTTGCAAAGTTCAGAACAGAGAAAGTGAAAGAATGTAAATAAGTCACTATTGGGTGTAAGAAAGCAAAATAACGATTGTTCTAAACACTTCCATTGGATAGATAGAAATGTTTAAGAACTATTACCCAAAACAAAGTAGGCATTCTGCACATTCTGCGTTCGGCAGTGGGGGCAGTTGCTGGGCTGTCTGGCTGCTGTTTTCTTCTTCTCTTCTGGCTGAAGATAACACACTGACCTTGGCAGCTAAGTTAACAACTTTCTGCTTAACTAACTGTGCTTCTCTGTCCAGGGGGGTCTGGGGGGGAAGCTCCTGGGAGAGGGAGGCCCCTTTGGGAGGGTCCCCTTGGGGGGAAGCAAAGGGAGATCGATTGTGCTTTTTCTGTTGATTGTATATATTTGTGAATGTTGTGAATTTTGTATATTTGTACATATTCATTGCATTTCATTGTAGATTTTAGACTCTGCTTGTAAATACAGCTTTTCATTTGCTTCCAGACTGGGCTAGCCTGGTTATTGTTGGTGGGGGGGGAATTTCAGCTCACACCGACACAGCCGTGCCTTGCCGAACCGCGCCTTGCATTGCCGCGCCTTGCATTGCCGCGCCGTGCCTTGCCTAGTGGCGCCTTGCCTTGCCTTCCCTTCTCTTGCCTTGCCTTGCCTTCCCTTGCCTTCCCTTGACTTGCCTCGCCTTGCCTTGCCGCGCATTGCCTTGCCTTGCCGCGCATTGCCTTGCCTTGCTGCGCCTCGCCATGCCTTGCCTTGCTACGCCTCGCCTTGCCTTGACGCGCCTTGCCTTTCCGCGTCTTACTGTGCCTTGCGGCGCCTTACCTTGCCTTGCCTTACCTTGCCTTGCTACGCCTTGCCGCACCTTGCCACTCCTTGCCTTGCCTGGCCGCGCCTTGCCTTGCCTTGCCGCGTTTTGCCTTGTCTTCCCTTGCTGAGCCTTGCCGCGCCGTGCCTTGCCTAGTGGCGCCTTGCCGCAGCTTGACTTGCCGCGCCTCCCCTTGCCGCTCCTTGCCGCGCATTGCCTTG
Organism: Indicator indicator; assembly: GCF_027791375.1. Classification (NCBI taxonomy): domain Eukaryota; kingdom Metazoa; phylum Chordata; class Aves; order Piciformes; family Indicatoridae; genus Indicator; species Indicator indicator. The sequence goes on along the minus strand of NW_026539388.1, from coordinate 9,936 downwards.
CCTTGCCGCACATTGCCTTGCCTTGCTGCGCCTCGCCATGCCTTGCCTTGCTACGCCTTGCCTTGCCTTGCCGTGCCTTGCCACGCCTTGCCTTGCCGCGTTTTGCCTTGTCTTCCCTTGCTGAGCCTTGCCGCGCCTTGCCGCGCCTTGCCACGCCTTGCCACGCCTTGCCTTGCTTTGACTTGCCGCGCCTTGCCTAGCCGCGCCTTGCCTTGCCTTGCTACGCCGCGCCTTGCCGCGCCTTGCCGCGCCGCGCCTTGCAGCGCAGCGCCTTGCCTTGCCACGCCCTGCCTTGCCTTGCCACGCCCTGCCTTGCCTTTCCCTGAATTGCCTTGCCTTGCCTTGCCTTGAATTCCCTTGCTTTGCCTTGCCGCTTCTTGCCTTGCCTTGCCGCGCCTTGCCTTGCCGCACCTTGCCGCGTCTTGCCGCCACTTGCTTTGCCTTGCCTTGCCGCGCCTTGCCTTGCCTTCCATTACCTTGCCTTCGCTTGCCTTGCCTTCCCTTGCATTGCCTTCCCTTGCCTTCCCCTGCCTTCCCTTGCCTCGCCTCGCCTTGCCGCGCCTCACCTTGCCTTGCCGCGCGTTACCTTGCCGTGCCTTGCCGCGCCTTGGCGCTCCTTGGCGCGCCTTGCCTTCCCTTCCCTTGCCTTGCCTTGCCGCGCCTTGCCTTGCCGCACCTTGCCTTCCCTTCCCTTGCCTTGCCTTGCCTTCCCTTGCCTTCCCTTGACTTGCCTCGCCTTGCCTTGCCGCGCTTCGCCTTCCTGCGCCTCGCCTTGCCTTGCCGCGCATTGCCTTGCCTGTCCGCGCATTGTCTTGCAGCGCCTTGCCTGGCCTTGCCTTGCATTCCTTGCCTTGCCTTGCCTTCCCTTCCCTTCCCTTCCCTTGCCTTGCCTTGTCTTGCCGCGCCTCGCCGTGTTTTGCCTTGCCTTGCCTTGCTTGAATTGCCTTGCCTTCCCTTGCTCCTCCTTGCCTTGTCTTGCCGCGCCTTGCCTTGTCTTCCCGCGTCTTGCCTCGCCTTGCCGCGCCTTGCTTTGCCGTGCCGCGCCTTGCCTTGCCTTGCCTTGCCGTGCCTTGCCTTGCCTTGCCTTGTATTCTCTTGCCTTACCTTGCCTTGTCTTCCCTTGCCTTCCCTTGCCTTGCCTCGCCTCGCCTTCCCGCGCCTCGCCTTGCCTTGCCGCACCTTGCTGCGCCTTGCCGCGCCTTGCCACGCCTTGCCGCACCGTGCCTAGCCTTGCCGCGCCTTGCCGCGCTCTTTCTTATCACCAGTTACTGTGATGTCTAAGCATGTGGAAAATAGTTGCTTTACAAGCCGCACAGAGACAAATAAAGCATTGGGGGCTAACACATCAAGGGAACATCCTAGCACCAAATTTCTTTTGCCAATTAGTGTATTTTGAGGAGAGAGACTAAATGGAGCTTGCAATTCTGGCCTAGCTCTTTCCTGTCACCAGTTACAGCCATGTCTAAGCAGGTGGAAAAAAGCTGCTTTACAAGCCGCACAGAGACAAATAAAGCATGGGGGCTAACACATGAAAGGAACCTCCTAGCACCAAATTTAATTTTCCATTTGCTCTCTTTTGAGGAGAGAGACTAAATCGAGCTTGCAACTCTGGGCTAGCTCTTTCCTGTCACCAGTTACAGCCATGTGGAAAAATGTTGCTTTACAAGCCGCACAGAGACAAAGGAAAGCATTGGGGGCTAACAGATGAAGGGAACATCCTAGCACCAAATTTCTTTTGCCAATTAGTGTATTTTGAGGAGAGAGACTAAATGGAGCTTGCAATTCTGGCCTAGCTATTTCCTGTCACCAGTTACAGCCATGTCTAAGCAGGTGGAAAAAAGCTGCTTTACAAGCCGCACAGAGACAAAGGAAAGCATTGGCGGCTAACACATGAAGGGAACCTCCTAGCACCAAATTTCTTTTTCCATTTGCTCTCTTTCGAGGAGAGACACTAAATGCAGCTTGCAGTTCTGGGCTGGATTGTTCCTGACACCAGTTACAACCATGTCTAAGCATGTGGAAAAAAGTTGCTTTAGAAGCCGCACAGAGACAAGAAAAGCATGGGGGCTAACACATCAAGGGAACATCCTAGCACCAAATTTCTTTTGCCAATTAGTGTACTTTGAGGAGAGAGACTAAATGGAGCTTGCAATTCTGGCCTAGCTCTTTCCTGTCACCAGTTACAGCCATGTCTAAGCAGGTGGAAAAAAGCTGCTTTACAAGCCGCACAGAGACAAAGAAAAGCATTGGGAGCTAACAGATGAATGGAACCTCCTAGCACCAAATTTCTTTTTCCATTTAGTGTATTTTGAGGAGAGAGACTAAATGGAGCTTGCAATTCTGGCCTAGCTCTTTCCTGTCACCAGTTACAGCCATGTCTAAGCAGGTGGAAAAAAGCTGCTTTACAAGCCGCACAGAGACAAAGAAAAGCATGGGGGCTAACACATCAAGGGAACCTCCTAGCACCAAATTTCTTTTGCCAATTAGTGTATTTTGAGGAGAGAGACAAAATGGAGCTTGCAATTCTGGCCTAGCTCTTTCCTGTCACCAGTTACAGCCATGTCTAAGCAGGTGGAAAAAAGTTGCTTTACAAGCCGCACAGAGACAAAGAAAAGCATTTGGGGCTAACACATCAAGGGAACCTCCTAGCACCAAATTTCTTTTGCTATTTGATGTATTTGAGGAGAGAGACTAAATGGAGCTTGCAATTCTAGCCTAGCTCTTTTCTCTTTACCAGTTACAGCCATGTCTAAGCATGTGGAAAAAAGTTGCTTTACAAGCCGCACAGAGACAAAGGAAAGCATTTGGTGCTAACACATGAAGGGAACCTCCTAGCACCAAATTTCTTTTTCCATTTCCTCTCTTTTGAGGAGAGAGACTAAATGGAGTTTGCAATTCTGGCCTAGCTCTTTCCTGTCACCAGTTACAGCCATGCAGTGGAAAAAAGTTGCTTTACAAGCCGCACAGAGACAAAGGAAAGCATTGGGGGCTAACACATGAAGGGAACCTCCTAGCACCAAATTTGTTTTTCCATTTAGTCTGTTTTGAGGAGAGAGACTAAATGGAGCTTGCAGTTCTGGGCTAGCTCTTTCCCGTCACTAGTTACAGCCATGTCTAAGCAGGTGGAAAAAAGTTGCTTTACAAGCCATCCAGAGACAAAGAAAAGCATTGGGGGCTAACAGATGAAGGGAACCTCCAAGCACCAAATTTCTTTTTCCATTTCCTCTCTTTTGAGGAGAGAGACAAAATGGAGCTTGCTCTTCTTGGCTAGTTGTGGTGGTTTGAAACTGTCTTTTTAATTTTTCCTTGCAAAGTTCAGAACAGAGAAAGTGAAAGAATGTAAATAAGTCACTATTGGGTGTAAGAAAGCAAAATAACGATTGTTCTAAACACTTCCATTGGATAGATAGAAATGTTTAAGAACTATTACCCAAAACAAAGTAGGCACTCTGCACATTCTGCGTTTGGCAGTGGGGGCAGTTGCTGGGCTGTCTGGCTGCTGTTTCTTCTTCTCTTCTGGCTGAAGATAACACGTACTGACCTTGGCAGCTAAGTTAACAACTTTCTGCTTAACTAACTCTGCTTCTCTGTCCAGGGGGGTCTGGGGGGGAAGCTCCTGGGAGAGGGAGGCCCCTTTGGGAGGGTCCCCTTGGGGGGAAGCAAAGGGAGATCGATTGTGCTTTTTCTGTTGATTGTATATATTTGTGAATGTTGTGAATTTTGTATATTTGTACATATTCATTGCATTTCATTGTAGATTTTAGACTCTGCTTGTAAATACAGCTTTTCATTTGCTTCCAGACTGAGCTAGCCTGGTTATTGTTGGTGGGGGGGGAATTTCAGCTCACACCGACACACTTTTTATTTTTGGCGCCCAACGTGGGGCTCGATTGCTTGTTTGATTTATTTCTGCTCAGATTAGGAAGCAAAATGAAGCTGTTTTGGATTTTGAGTAATTTTATTTCATCTATTATCGGTGTGATTGTTTACAGATGGGCCATTTCTTGCATGATAGACAAGATTGTGAGATATGTGGCATATAAGTCGTTTCTTTGGGTTAAGAACAAGTTACTGAATGTTGGTGAATTCTGTTATGGTCTTATTGGGCTAAGAAGCTATGGTAACTCAACTATGGATCTGCTAGCAGACACATATGAGTTTGTTACTCCTCTTACAACTACAGAGGGTCTTTGTAACCAGTGGTACCCTAGATATCTTGTACTAGCCTTAATCTTAAATTTGTTGCTTCTTGGAATAATCATATGGCTACTGATAGCACTGTGTCAAGAAAGACATAAGGCTACTTGCTCTTCCAACTCTGCTGTGAATGTGAAAACCAAGCCAGTAAATTTGGTGGCCACTGTAACCAGAAAGCGTAAAGGAGCTGCAGGAGGAGATGCAGATGCTGCAGGAGATGGTGCAGATGGAGATGAGGGTCCTTCTACTCAGGGTCCCTCTGTTAAGAAAGATCCTTCTGATGAGGAAGAGAGGGTTAGCCTTAAAACTCTGGTAGACCTCTTGAGACCCCACATGGATGATGGAAATGTAGGTCAGGATGTAGACCCTGGTAGATTAGCAACTGCTGGTAGTGCCTCTGAACTCAAAGAAATTCAACGGAGGATTAAAATAGGATTATGGGGACAGCGACCTCAGGATGATGATGATGATGATGATGAGGATGACATACAGTCAGCTAATGCACCCAGACAGGAAATTAGACATGTGAGGAAGGATTACATCAGAGGAGATAATGAGCCAGTCCTGTCTTGGCTAGCCAGGTGTTTTGATATGGGAGCCCCAGCATTGGTGGTAGGTGACAAGTCGGCCTCTCAGTTGGGGATGCTCTCAAAGGATACAGGCATAGACAGGCATCTAGGCAAGTGCATTGGTAAAGTTTCTCTGTGGGCACGCCTCCTACTGGCAGTCTCGCTGAGGTACCCCAGCAGAGATGATTTACCATGGAACCCTAAGCCTTGGACCACAATAGCTGAGGGAATCAAGCGTCTGAGAGAGTTTGCTGTGAGAGAAGTAATGTATGGAGATCATAAGACTCTGAATCCTGATGAAATTCCTGTTGGAACAGGCCTTGCCAAAAAGCTCATTAAGCTTGCTCCTCCTAATTATGCTACTATTCTGGCAAGCAGGATTGTGGCAAGAAATTATGGTGGAGCACCTCCTACTGTTGGCCATTTCACTGACCAAATGAGGCAGTTGGAGGATAGTCTTGCACGTACTTCTTTGGTTTCAGCCATTGAAACTTTGTCTGGAGAAATAAAGAATTGCATGAAAGAGCTGAAGGAGGAACTTAAAACCTCCATATCCAACTTGATGAAGGGGGATGATTCTAATTCCTCTTCCTCCAGATGGATACAAGTTTCAGCTGTTAGGAACAGACGTGCTCCAAGGAGGCCATTCCAGAATAGGTCAAACCAAAACAGACAGCAGAGGCAATCACGTGGCAGTATCTGGATAACTCTGCGTGATCAGTTTGGTGAGAACATGAACAGATGGATGGTCAACCAACTTCTGATCTTTTCAAGAGGTTACGGGAGCTGCAGAGGGGCAGATCCCGAGGTAGCAATACCAGGAGGGTAGCTGTCGCTTCCTCAGTTTCCCAGAACAACTCTGATAGCTCCAACAGTGATCCTAATTCTGGTGCTGGACGTTGTGCCAGCTGTACATGTGGAGGTAATCCCCACCATTAGGGGTGCCCTGCCTTCCGCCAGGGGGAGGTAAGGGATAATGGAGATAACAGAATCTATTGGGATGTGTACATCCAGTGGCCTGGCACTTCAAAATTTCAGAAGTACAGGGCCTTGGTTGACACAGGAGCTCAGTGCACCATAATACCATCAAATTATCAAGGGGGAGAATCTATAACTATTCAGGGAGTCACTGGTGGATCTCAAGAGTTGTTTAAGATAGAGGTTGATATAAGTTTAACTGGGAAGCAGTGGAAGAAACATACTATTGTAACAGGTCCTAATGCACCTTGTATTTTGGGAATTGACTTTCTGAGAGAAGGGCGTTTTAAAGACCCTAAGGGTTACAAATGGGCTTTTGGAATAGCAACTGTAGAAATTGATGGAGGAAAATTGAAGTTGTCCATTAGACCTGAGCTTTCAGATGAATCTGCAGTTGTGGGACAACATGAGATAGAGGATGTAAAGCTGCCGGTTGCTTCTCAAACTGTGCATCACAGACAATACAGAACCAACCGTGACTCTTTGGTGCCCATTCAAAACTTGATTCGTCAGTTGGAGAGTCAGAAGGTCATCAGCAAAACTCATTCACCTTTCAACAGTCCAATCTGGCCTGTGCGAAAGCAGAATGGAGAGTGGCGTCTGACAGTTGATTTCCGTGCCTTGAATGAAGTAACTCCACCCATGAGTGCAGCTGTACCAGACATGATGGAACTCCAATATGAGCTGGAATCCAAGCAGGCCAAATGGTATGCTACCATAGACATTGCTAATGCTTTCTTCTCTATTCCCATAGCAGAGGAATGCAGGCCTCAGTTTGCTTTCACCTGGAGAGGCATTCAGTACACATTCAATCGTTTGCCCCAGGGGTGGATTCACAGTTCAACCATCTGCCATGCAGTGATCCATGATGCTTTGGAGAAAGGTGGAGCTCCAGAACACATTCAGTTCATCGATGACATCATCGTCTGGGGTGAGACTGCTGAAGAAGTCTTCGAGAAAGGTAACAAAATCCTTGACATTCTCTTGCAAGCTGGTTTCGCTATCAAGCGAGACAAGGTGAAAGGACCTGCCAGAGAAATCCAGTTTCTGGGAGTGCGGTGGCAAGACGGTCGCCGTCACATCCCAATGGATGTGATAAACAGAGTCTCCACCATGGCAAATCCCACCAACAAGAAAGAAACTCTGCGTTTCTTAGGCATAGTGGGATTTTGGAGACTGCACATTCCTGGATACAGTCAGATTGTGAAACCTCTATATGATGTGACTCGAAAGAGAAACAGTTTCCAATGGGGTCCTGAGCAACAAGCAGCCTTTGACCAGATCAAGCGAGAGGTAGTCCAAGCGATGGGTCTGGGACCTGTCCGAACTGGTCCAGACATTAAGAACATTCTGTACACGGCCGCGAGTGACAATGGTCCAACCTGGTGCTTATGGCAAAGAGCTCCAGGGGAGACACGAGGACGTCCTCTTGGTTTCTGGGGTCGTGGCTACAGAGGCTCAGAGGCAAACTACACTCCAACAGAGAAAGAGATTTTAGCTGCTTATGAAGGAGTGAAAGCTGCTTCTGAAGTGATTGGAACTGAGTCACAACTTCTTCTAGCTCCTAGATTGCCAGTTCTGAATTGGATGTTCAAAGGCAAAGGTTCTTCACCACATCATGCAACAGATGCTACCTGGTCTAAGTGGATGGCTCTGATAACACAGAGAGCTCGAATGGGAAATCTCGAAAGGCCTGGTTTGGTGGAGGTGATCACAAACTGGCCAGAAGGCACAAGCTGTGCAAAACCTCCAGAGGAGAGAGTAACTCGTGCTGAGGAAGCTCCTCCTTACAGTGATCTGTCTGATGATGAAAAGAGATATGCTTTGTTCACAGACGGTTCCTGTCGTCTGGTTGGGAACAAGCGGAGATGGAAATCTGCAGTGTGGAGTCCAACGCGCAGAGTTGCAGAAGCGAGAGATGGAGAAGGAGAATCCAGTCAATTTGCAGAGGTAAAAGCTGTCCAGCTAGCTCTTAACGTAGCTGAACGTGAGAGATGGCCAAAGCTTTATCTCTACACTGACTCGTGGATGGTAGCCAATGCCTTGTGGGGTTGGCTGAAAGACTGGAAGAAGAATGGATGGCAGAGGAAAGGAAAGCCAATCTGGGCTGCAGATCTGTGGCAAGACATTGCTGCTCGCATTGAGAGAATCCCAGTGAAAGTGAGACACATCGATGCTCACATTCCTAAGAGCAAAGCTACAGAGGAACAACAACACAACCATCAGGCAGATCTAGCTGCAAGAGTTTCCCAGGTGGACACAAACTCTGATCCTGATCCTGATCTTGACTGGAAACACCGAGGTGAGCTGTTCTTAGCTCGGTGGGCCCATGACTCGTCAGGACATCAAGGCAGAGATGCAACCTACCGATGGGCTCGTGACAGATCCATTGACATTTCCATGGATGCTATCACACAAGTCATCCATGACTGTGACATTTGTGCTGCTATTAAGCAGGCAAAGCGGATCAAGCCCTTGTGGTACGGTGACCGATGGTCCAAGTACAAGTATGGTGAAGCCTGGCAGATTGACTACATCACTCTACCTCGTTCTCGATCTGGTAAGCAGTATGTGCTGACTATGGTAGAGGCAAGCACTGGATGGCTGGAAACTTATCCAGTTCCTCATGCAACTGCACGTAACACCATTCTTGGTCTGGAAAGACAAATCCTGTGGAGACACGGAACTCCAGAGAGGATTGAGTCAGACAACGGAACTCATTTCAAGAACAATCTTGTAAAAAACTGGGCCAAAGAGCACGGCATCGAGTGGATATTCCACATTCCCTACTATGCACCAGCTGCAGGGAAGATCGAACGCTACAACGGTTTGCTGAAAACCACTCTCAAAGCCATGGGGGGTGGATCTTTGAAAAACTGGGAGAAACATTTAGCACAAGCAACCTGGTTGGTGAATAGTAGAGGTTCAGTGAATCGAGCTGGACCTGCCCAATCAGATTTGTTGCGAAAGGAAGAAGGTGATAGAGTTCCTGTTATCAGAGAAAAGAATCTGTTAGGCAAAACTGTTTGGGTATTTTCTCCTTCAGGAGAGGCCAAACCTGTCCGAGGGGTGGTTTCTGCTGAAGGTCCTGGTCACACCTATTGGGTGATGCAAGAAAATGGTGAAATTCAGTGTATTCCACAAAGAAATCTAACTTTGGCTGAGAGAGGTTAAATTCAGAGTGTTGCGCAGATACAGCATCGCGCCCAAGAGGAGAGTTCATGAGATCTACGGTGCACGAACCCTGAGAGCCCTGAGTCACCTGAGAGTCCCTGTTCCTTCCTTCGCTCCATCTGCGAGGAAACAAATTGTTTGCTGTTTTTCCTGTGATTTGACTCTTTTGAATCATCTACATCTGAGATAGCCGGAATGGACTATGGTCTTTATTCACCTATTGTTGTAGATATTATTTTAGATTAGATAAATGATAGTAGCAGCCAATGGAATTGTTTAGAAGGGGTGGACTGTGGTGGTTTGAAACTGTCTTTTTAATTTTTCCTTGCAAAGTTCAGAACAGAGAAAGTGAAAGAATGTAAATAAGTCACTATTGGGTGTAAGAAAGCAAAATAACGATTGTTCTAAACACTTCCATTGGATAGATAGAAATGTTTAAGAACTATTACCCAAAACAAAGTAGGCACTCTGCACATTCTGCGTTCGGCAGTGGGGGCAGTTGCTGGGCTGTCTGGCTGCTGTTTCTTCTTCTCTTCTGGCTGAAGATAACACGTACTGACCTTGGCAGCTAAGTTAACAACTTTCTGCTTAACTAACTGTGCTTCTCTGTCCAGGGGGGTCTGGGGGGGAAGCTCCTGGGAGAGGGAGGCCCCTTTGGGAGGGTCCCCTTGGGGGGAAGCAAAGGGAGATCGATTGTGCTTTTTCTGTTGATTGTATATATTTGTGAATGTTGTGAATTTTGTATATTTGTACATATTCATTGCATTTCATTGTAGATTTTAGACTCTGCTTGTAAATACAGCTTTTCATTTGCTTCCAGACGGAGCTAGCCTGGTTATTGTTGGTGGGGGTGGGAATTTCAGCTCACACCGACACACTAGTCTTTCTTATCACCAGTTACAGCCGTGTCTAAGCAGGTGGAAAAATGTTGCTTTACAAGCCGCTCAGAGACAAAGAAAAGCATGGGGGCTAACACATGAAGGGAACCTCCTAGCACCAAATTTCTTTTTCCATTTCC
>NW_026539387.1:0-17417 GCF_027791375.1 Indicator indicator | reverse complement strand
AGAACCAAGACGGTACCGGCCTCATCAAAATGGCGACGACTTCACCAAAATGGCGCTGACCTCACGCCAATAGTGCCGACCTCACGAAGATGGCGCTGACATCATGAAGATGGTGTCGACCTCATGAAGATGGATCCGACCTCACCAAAATGACCCCAAACTCACGAAAATAGCGCCGACCTCAGGAAGATGGCACCGACCTCACGAAGATGGCGCCGACCTCACCAAAATGGTGCCGATCTCACTAAAATGGTGCCAACCTCACTAAAATGCCGCGGACCTCACCAAAATAGCGCCGACCTCACGAAGATGGCACCGACCTCACCAAAATGGAGCCAAACTCACCAAAATGGCGCCAATATCACGAAAATAACGCTGACCTCACGAAGACGGCTCCGACCTCACGAACATGGCGACGACCTCACAAAGATGACGCCAACGTCAACAAAATGGCGCCGACCTCACCAAAATAGTTCCAACCTCACTAAAATGCCGCGGACCTCACCAAAATAGCGCCGACCTCACGAAGATGGCACCGACCTCACCAAAATGGAGCCAAACTCACCAAAATGGCGCCAATATCACGAAAATAACGCTGACCTCACGAAGACGGCTCCGACCTCACGAACATGGCGACGACCTTACAAAGATGACGCCAACGTCACCAAAATAGCACCGAACTCACGATGATGGCGCCGACCTCACCAAAATGGTGCCGGCCGCAGAAGGATGTCGTGGTCCGCAGAAGTACGGGACCGGACGCAGAAGGACGGGACCGGCCCCACAACGACGGCGCTGGCTGCAGAAGGACAGCGCAGACTGCACAAGGACGGCGCCGACAGAACCAAGACGGCACCGGCCTCACCAAAATGGCGACGACCTCACCAAACTAGTGCCGACCTCAAGAAAATAGCGCCAACCTCACGAAAATAGCGCCGACCTCACGAAGATGGCGCCGACCTCACGAAGATAGTGCCCACCTCACCAAAATGGCACCAGACAAAGTAGGACTACGCGGACCGCAGAAGGACGGCACCACCCGCACAAGGACGGCTGCAGAAGGACTGCGCGGGATGCACAAGGACGGCGCCGACCTCATGAAGATGGCGCTGACCTCACCAAAATGGCACCGACCTAACGAAGATGGTGCCGACCTCACCAAAATGGGTCCGACCTCACGAAAATAGCGGCAACCTCACGAAGACGGCGCCGGCCTCACGAAGATGGCGCAGAACTCACCAAAATGGAGCCGACGTCACCTAAATGGCGCCCGACCTCACGAAAATAGCGCCGACCTCACGAAGATGGCAATGACTTCACCAAGATGGTGCCGACCACACCAAAATGGCACCGACCTCACCAAAATGGCGCAGACCTCACGACGATGGCGCCGACCATACCAAGATGGCGCCAAACTCACAAATATGGCACTGACCTCACCAAAATGGCTCCGACCTCACCAAAATGGCGCCGACTACACGACAATAGGGCTGACCTCACGAAGATGGCGCAGACCTCATGAGGATGGCGCCGACCTCACCAAAACGGCGCTGACGTCATGAAAATAACGCCGACCTCACGAAGATGGCGCCGAACTCACCAAGATCGCGCCGACCTCACTAAAACAGCGCCGACCTCACGAAGAATGTGCCGACCTCACGTAGGTGGTGCCGAGCCAAGCGTCGACCCAAAATGGCGCCGACCTCAACAAAATAGCGCCGACCTCATGAAGATTGCGACGACCTCATGAAAATGGCGCCAACCTCATGAAGATGGATCCGACCTCACGAAAATAGCGCCGACACCATGAAGATGGCGCCAACCTCACCAAAATAGCGCCAACCTCATGAAGATGGCGCCGACCTCACCAAAATGGCGCCGACCTCAAGAAGATAGCGCAGACCTCACGAAAATAGAGCCGACCTCACGAAGATGGCGCTGACCTCACGAACATGGTACTGACCTCACGAAGATGGCGTTGACCTCACCAAAATGGCGCCGACCTGATCAAAATGGCTCCGACCTCACGAAGATGTCGCCGACCTCACCAAAATGGGGCCGACCTCACCAAAATGGCGCCGAACTCAGAAGATGGCGCCGAACTCACGAAGACGGAGCCGACCTCACGAAGATGGCGCCGACCTCAACAAAATGGCGCCGAACTCACGAAGATAGCGCCGAACTCACCAAGATCGCGCCTACCTCACTAAAACAGCGCCAACCTCACGAAGAATGTGCCGACCTCACGAAGATTGTGCCGACCTCACCAAAATGGCGCTGACCTCACCGAAATGGCGCCGACCTCACGAAAATAGCGCCGACCTCACGAAGATGGCGCCAAGATCACAAAAATAGCGGCGACCACACGAAGGTGGTGTCAAAGTCACGAAAATGGCGCCGACCTTACGAAGATGGCGACGACCTCACGAAGATGGCGTTGACCTCACGAAGATGGCGCCGACCTCACGAAGATATCACCAACCTCACCAAAATGGCCCCGACCAAATCAAATGGCGCAGATCTCATGAAAATAGCGCCGACCTCACGAAGATGGCGCCGACCTCATGAAGATGGTGCCAACCTCATGAAGATGGATCCGACCTCACGAAAATAGCGCCGACATCATGAAGATGGCGCCGACCTCACGAAGATGGCGCCGACCTCACAAAGATGACGCCGACGTCACCAAAATAGCACCGAACTCACGATGATGGCGCCGACCTGACCAAAATGGCGCCGGCCGCAGAAGGATGGCGTGGTCCGCAGAAGTACGTGACTGGATGCAGAAGGACGGGACCGGCCCCACAACGACGGCGCTGGCTGCAGAAGGACAGCGCAGACTGCACAAGGACGGCGCCGACAGAACCAAGACGGCACCGGCCTCACCAAAATGGCGACGACCTCTCCAAACTAGTGCTGACCTCCAGAAAATAGCGCCAACCTCACGAAAATAGCGCCGACCTCAGGAAGATAGTGCCCACCTCACCAAAATGGCACCAGACAAAGTAGGACTACGCGGACCGCAGAAGGACGGCACCACCCGCACAAGGACGGCTGCAGAAGGACTGCGCGGGATGCACAAGGACGGCGCCGACCTCATGAAGATGGCGCCGACCTCACCAAAATGGCACCGACCTAACGAAGATGGCGCCGACCTCACCAAAATGGCTCCGACCTCACGAAAATAGCGCCGACATCACGAAGATGGCGCCGACCTCACGAAGATGGCGCCAACCTCACGAAGATGGCGCTGACCGCACCAAAATGGCGCCGATCTCACGAAAATACGAGTGACCTCACGAATATGGCGCCAACATCACGAAAATAGCGGCAACCTCACGAAGATGGCGCCGACCACACCAAAATGGCGCCGACCTCTTGAAGATGGCACCGACCTCACCAAAATGGCGCAGACCTCACGACGATGGCGCCGACCACACCAAGATGGCGCCAAACTCACGAATATGGCACTGACCTCACCAAAATGGCGCCGAACTCAGAAGATGGCGCCGAACGCACGGAGACGGAGCCGACCTCACGAAGATGGCGCCGACCTCACCAAAATGGCGCCGACCTCACCAAAATGGCGCCAACCTCTTTAAGATGGCACCGACCTCACGAAAATAGCGCCGACCTCACGAAGATGGTGCCGACCTCACGAAGATGGCGCCGACCTCACCAAAATGGCGCCGACCTCACCAAGATCGCGCTGACCTCACTAAAACAGCGCCCACCTCACGAAGAATGTGCCAACCTCACGAAGATGGCGCCGACCTTACGAAGATGGCGCCAACCCCAACGAAATGGCGCCGACCTCACGAAGATAGCGCCGAACTCACCAAGATCGCGCCTACCTCACTAAAACAGCGCCGACCTCACGAAGAATGTGCCGACCTCACGAAGATTGTGCCGACCTCACCAAAATGGCGCTGACCTCACCGAAATGGCGCCGACCTCACGAAAATAGTGCCGACCTCACGAAGATGGCGCCAAGATCACGAAAATAGCGTCGACCACACGAAGGTGGTGTCGAAGTCACGAACATGGCGCCGACCTCACAAAGATGGCGACGACCTCACGAAGATGGCGTCGACCTCACGAAGATGGCACCGACCTCACGAAGATATCACCAACCTCACCAAAATGGCCCCGACCAAACCAAAATGGCGCAGATCTCACGAAAATAGCGCCGACCTCACGAAGATGTCGCCGACCTCATGAAGATGGTGCCAACCTCATGAAGATGGATCCGACCTTACGAAAATAGCGCCGACATCATGAAGATGGCACTGACCTCATGAAGCTGGCGCCAACTACGCCAAATTGAGGCGGCCTCACCAAAATGGCACGGTCCTCACCAAAATGGTGCCGACCTCACAAAGATGGCGACAACCTCATGAAGATGGCGCCGACCACACCAAAATGGCGCCGACCTCTTGAAGATGGCGCCGACCTCACGAAATGGCGCTGACCTCACCAAAATGGCCCTGAGCTCACCAAAATGGTGTGGTCCTCATGAAACTAGAGCCAACCTCACGAAGATGGCGACAACCTCACCAAAATGGCGCTGAACTCACGACTATAGAGAAGACCTCACGAAGATACCACCGAACTCACCAAAATGGCACCAAACTCACGAAAACAGCGCCGACCTCACAAAGATGGTGCCGAACTCACGAAGATGGCGCCGACCTCACCAAAATGGCACCGATCCACGAAATGGCGCCAACATCACGAAAATAGCGCCGACCTCACAAAGATGGTGCTGAACTCACGAAAACGGCGCTGACCTCACGACAATAGCGCCGACCTCACGAAGATGGAACCGACCTCATGAAGATGGCGCCGACTACACCAAATTGAGGCAGCCTCACCAAAATGGCGCCGACCTCACAAAGATGGCGCCGACCTCACCATAATTGTGCCGACCTCACGAAGATGGCGACAATCTCATGAACATGGCACCGACCACAGCAAAATAGCGCTGACCTCATGAAGATGGCACCGACCTCACGAAATGGCGCGGACCTCACCAAAATGGCGCTGCGCTAACCAAAATGGCGTGGTCCTCATGAATATAGCGCCATCCTCACGAAGATGGTGACGACTTCACCAAAATGGCGCTGACCTCACGACAATAGCGAAGACCTCACGAAGATGCGACCCAAATCACCAAAATGGCGCTGACCTCACAAAAATGGAGCCTACCTGACGAAAATAGCGTCGACTTCACGAAGATGACGGCGACTCACGAAGATATCACCAACCTCACCAAAATGGCGCCGACTTCACCAAAATGGCGCTGACCTCACGCCAATAGCGCCGACCTCACGAAGATGGCGCCGACCTCATGAAGATGGTGTCGACCTCATGAAGATGGATCCGACCTCACCAAAAAGGCGCCGACCTCACCAAAATGGCCCCAAACTCACGAAAATAGCGCCGACCTCAGGAAGATGGCACCGACCTCACGCAGATGGCACCGACCTCACGAAGATGACGCCGACCTCACCAAAATGGTGCCGATCTCACAAAATGACGCCAACATCACGAAAATAGCACCGACCTCACGAAGATGGCGCCGACCTCACGAAGATGACGCCGACGTCACCAAAATGGCGCCGACCTCACCAAAATGGTGCCAACCTCACTAAAATGCCGCGGACCTCACCAAAATAGCACCGACCTCACGAAGATGGCATCGACCTCACCAAAATGGAGCCAAACTCACCAAAATGGCGCCAATATCACGAAAATAACGCTGACCTCACGAAGACGGCTCCGACCTCATGAACATGGCGACGACCTCACAAAGATGACGCCGACGTCACCAAAATAGCACCGAACTCACGATGATGGCGCCGACCTCCCCAAAATGGCGCCGGTCGCAGAAGGATGGCGTGGTCCGCAGAAGTACGGGACCGGACGCAGAAGGACGGGACCGGCCCCACAACGACGGCGCTGGCTGCAGAAGGACAGCGCAGACTGCACAAGGACAGCGCTGACAGAACCAAGACGGTACCGGCCTCACCAAAATGGCGACGACTTCACCAAAATGGCGCTGACCTCACGCCAATAGCGCCGACCTCACGAAGATGGCGCTGACCTCATGAAGATGGTGTCGACCTCATGAAGATGGATCCGACCTCACCAAAATGGCCCCAAACTCACGAAAATAGCGCCGACCTCAGGAAGATGGCACCGACCTCACGAAGATGGCGCCGACCTCACCAAAATGGTGCCGATCTCACTAAAATGGTGCCAACCTCACTAAAATGCCGCGGACCTCACCAAAATAGCGCCGACCTCACGAAGATGGCACCGACCTCACCAAAATGGAGCCAAACTCACCAAAATGGCGCCAATATCACGAAAATAACGCTGACCTCACGAAGACGGCTCCGACCTCACGAACATGGCGACGACCTCACAAAGATGACGCCGACGTCAACAAAATGGCGCCGACCTCACCAAAATAGTTCCAACCTCACTAAAATGCCGCGGACCTCACCAAAATAGCGCCGACCTCACGAAGATGGCACCGACCTCACCAAAATGGAGCCAAACTCACCAAAATGGCGCCAATATCACGAAAATAACGCTGACCTCACGAAGACGGCTCCGACCTCACGAACATGGCGACGACCTTACAAAGATGACGCCAACGTCACCAAAATAGCACCGAACTCACGATGATGGCGCCGACCTCACCAAAATGGTGCCGGCCGCAGAAGGATGTCGTGGTCCGCAGAAGTACGGGACCGGACGCAGAAGGACGGGACCGGCCCCACAACGACGGCGCTGGCTGCAGAAGGACAGCGCAGACTGCACAAGGACGGCGCCGACAGAACCAAGACGGCACCGGCCTCACCAAAATGGCGACGACCTCACCAAACTAGTGCCGACCTCAAGAAAATAGCGCCAACCTCACGAAAATAGCGCCGACCTCACGAAGATGGCGCCGACCTCACGAAGATAGTGCCCACCTCACCAAAATGGCACCAGACAAAGTAGGACTACGCGGACCGCAGAAGGACGGCACCACCCGCACAAGGACGGCTGCAGAAGGACTGCGCGGGATGCACAAGGACGGCGCCGACCTCATGAAGATGGCGCTGACCTCACCAAAATGGCACCGACCTAACGAAGATGGTGCCGACCTCACCAAAATTGGTCCGACCTCACGAAAATAGCGGCAACCTCACGAAGACGGCGCCGGCCTCACGAAGATGGCGCAGAACTCACCAAAATGGAGCCGACGTCACCTAAATGGCGCCCGACCTCGCGAAAATAGCGTCGACCTCACGAAGATGGCAATGACTTCACCAAGATGGTGCCGACCACACCAAAATGGCACCGACCTCACCAAAATGGCGCAGACCTCACGACGATGGCGCCGACCATACCAAGATGGCGCCAAACTCACAAATATGGCACTGACCTCACCAAAATGGCTCCGACCTCACCAAAATGGCGCCGACTACACGACAATAGGGCTGACCTCACGAAGATGGCGCAGACCTCATGAGGATGGCGCCGACCTCACCAAAACGGCGCTGACGTCATGAAAATAACGCCGACCTCACGAAGATGGCGCCGAACTCACCAAGATCGCGCCGACCTCACTAAAACAGCGCCGACCTCACGAAGAATGTGCCGACCTCACGTAGGTGGTGCCGACGTCACCAAAATGGCGTCGACCTCACCAAAATGGCGCCGACCTCAACAAAATAGCGCCGACCTCATGAAGATTGCGACGACCTCATGAAAATGGCGCCAACCTCATGAAGATGGATCCGACCTCACGAAAATAGCGCCGACCTCATGAAGATTGCGACGACCTCAAGAAAATAGCGCCAACCTCACGAAAATAGAGCCGACCTCACGAAGATGGCGCTGACCTCACGAACATGGTACTGACCTCACGAAGATGGCGTTGACCTCACCAAAATGGCGCCGACCTGATCAAAATGGCTCCGACCTCACGAAGATGTCGCCGACCTCACCAAAATGGGGCCGACCTCACCAAAATGGCGCCGAACTCAGAAGATGGCGCCGAACTCACGAAGACGGAGCCGACCTCACGAAGATGGCGCCGACCTCAACAAAATGGCGCCGAACTCACGAAGATAGCGCCGAACTCACCAAGATCGCGCCTACCTCACTAAAACAGCGCCGACCTCACGAAGAATGTGCCGACCTCACGAAGATTGTGCCGACCTCACCAAAATGGCGCTGACCTCACCGAAATGGCGCCGACCTCACAAAGATGACGCCGACGTCACCAAAATAGCACCGAACTCACGATGATGGCGCCGACCTGACCAAAATGGCGCCGGCCGCAGAAGGATGGCGTGGTCCGCAGAAGTACGTGACCGGATGCAGAAGGACGGGACCGGCCCCACAACGACGGCGCTGGCTGCAGAAGGACAGCGCAGACTGCACAAGGACGGCGCCGACAGAACCAAGACGGCACCGGCCTCACCAAAATGGCGACGACCTCTCCAAACTAGTGCTGACCTCCAGAAAATAGCGCCAACCTCACGAAAATAGCGCTGACCTCAGGAAGATAGTGCCCACCTCACCAAAATGGCACCAGACAAAGTAGGACTACGCGGACCGCAGAAGGACGGCACCACCCGCACAAGGACAGCTGCAGAAGGACTGCGCGGGATGCACAAGGACGGCGCCGACCTCATGAAGATGGCGCCGACCTCACCAAAATGGCACCGACCTAACGAAGATGGCGCCGACCTCACCAAAATGGCTCCGACCTCACGAAGATAGCGCCGACATCACGAAGATGGCGCCGACCTCACGAAGATGGTGCCAACCTCACGAAGATGGCGCTGACCGCACCAAAATGGCGCCGATCTCACGAAAATACGAGTGACCTCACGAATATGGCGCCAACATCACGAAAATAGCGGCAACCTCACGAAGATGGCGCCGACCACACCAAAATGGCGCCGACCTCTTGAAGATGGCACCGACCTCACCAAAATGGCGCAGACCTCACGACGATGGCGCCGACCACACCACGATGGCGCCAAACTCACGAATATGGCACTGACCTCACCAAAATGGCGCCGAACTCAGAAGATGGCGCCGAACGCACGGAGACGGAGCCGACCTCACGAAGATGGCGCCGACCTCACCAAAATGGCGCCGACCTCACCAAAATGGCGCCAACCTCTTTAAGATGGCACCGACCTCACGAAAATAGCGCCGACCTCACGAAGATGGTGCCGACCTCACGAAGATGGCGCCGACCTCACCAAAATGGCGCCGACCTCACCAAGATCGCGCTGACCTCACTAAAACAGCGCCCACCTCACGAAGAATGTGCCAACCTCACGAAGATGGCGCCGACCTTACGAAGATGGCGCCAACCCCAACGAAATGGCGCCGACCTCACGAAGATAGCGCCGAACTCACCAAGATCGCGCCTACCTCACTAAAACAGCGCCGACCTCACGAAGAATGTGCCGACCTCACGAAGATTGTGCCGACCTCACCAAAATGGCGCTGACCTCACCGAAATGGCGCCGACCTCACGAAAATAGTGCCGACCTCACGAAGATGGCGCCAAGATCACGAAAATAGCGTCGACCACACGAAGGTGGTGTCGAAGTCACGAACATGGCGCCGACCTCACAAAGATGGCGACGACCTCACGAAGATGGCGACGACCTCACGAAGATGGCGCCGACCTCACGAAGATATCAGCAACCTCACCAAAATGGCCCTGACCAAACCAAAATGGCGCAGATCTCACGAAAATAGCGCCGACCTCACGAAGATGTCGCCGACCTCATGAAGATGGTGCCAACCTCATGAAGATGGATCCGACCTTACGAAAATAGCGCCGACATCATGAAGATGGCGCCGACCTCACCAAAATAGCGCCGACCTCACGAAGATGGCGCCGACCTCATGAAGATGGCGCCGACCTCACCAAAATGGAGCCAACCTCACCAAAATGGCGTCGACCTCACGAAGATGGCGCCGACCTCACGAAAATGGCGCCGACCTCACCAAAATGGCGCCGACCTCACGAAAACGGCGCTGAACTCACGACAATAGCGCCGACCTCACGAAGATGAACCGACCTCACGAAGATGGCTCCGACCTCACAAAAATAGCGCCGTCATCACAAACATGGTGCCGACCTCACCAAAATGGTGCCGAACTCAGAAGATGGCGCCGAACTCACGAAGAGGGAACCGACCTCATGAAGATGGCGCCAACCTCAACAAAATGGCGCCGAACTCACAAAGATGGTGCCGACCTCACCATGATTCTGCCGACCTCACGAAGATGGCGACAATCTCATGAAGATGGCACCGACCACAGCAAAATAGCGCTGACCTCATGAAGATGGCACCGACCTCACGAAATGGCGCGGACCTCACCAAAATGGCGCTGCGCTAACCAAAATGGCGTGGTCCTCATGAATATAGCGCCATCCTCACGAAGATGGTGACGACTTCACCAAAATGGCGCTGACCTCACGACAATAGCGAAGACCTCACGAAGATGCGACCCAAATCACCAAAATGGCGCCGACTTCACCAAAATGGCGCTGACCTCACGCCAATAGCGCCGACCTCACGAAGATGGCGCCGACCTCATGAAGATGGTGTCGACCTCATGAAGATGGATCCGACCTCACCAAAAAGGCGCCGACCTCACCAAAATGGCCCCAAACTCACGAAAATAGCGCCGACCTCAGGAAGATGGCACCGACCTCACGCAGATGGCACCGACCTCACGAAGATGACGCCGACCTCACCAAAATGGTGCCGATCTCACAAAATGACGCCAACATCACCAAAATAGCACCGACCTCACGAAGATGGCGCCGACCTCACGAAGATGACGCCGACGTCACCAAAATGGCGCCGACCTCACCAAAATGGTGCCAACCTCACTAAAATGCCGCGGACCTCACCAAAATAGCACCGACCTCACGAAGATGGCATCGACCTCACCAAAATGGAGCCAAACTCACCAAAATGGCGCCAATATCACGAAAATAACGCTGACCTCACGAAGACGGCTCCGACCTCATGAACATGGCGACGACCTCACAAAGATGACGCCGACGTCACCAAAATAGCACCGAACTCACGATGATGGCGCCGACCTGACCAAAATGGCGCCGGCCGCAGAAGGATGGCGTGGTCCGCAGAAGTACGTGACCGGATGCAGAAGGACGGGACCGGCCCCACAACGACGGCGCTGGCTGCAGAAGGACAGCGCAGACTGCACAAGGACGGCGCCGACAGAACCAAGACGGCACCGGCCTCACCAAAATGGCGACGACCTCACCAAACTAGTGCCGACCTCCAGAAAATAGCGCCAACCTCACGAAAATAGCGCCGACCTCAGGAAGATAGTGCCCACCTCACCAAAATGGCACCAGACAAAGTAGGACTACGCGGACCGCAGAAGGACGGCACCACCCGCACAAGGACGGCTGCAGAAGGACTGCGCGAGATGCACAAGGACGGCGCCGACCTCATGAAGATGGCGCCGACCTCACCAAAATGGCACCGACCTAACGAAGATGGCGCCGACCTCACCAAAATGGCTCCGACCTCACGAAAATAGCGCCGACCTCACCAAAATGGCGCCGACCTCAGGAAAATGGCGCCAACCTCACGAAGATGGCGCCGACTTCACCGAAATGGCGACGACCTAACGAAAATAGCGTCGATCTCACGAAGATGGCGCCGACATCACCAAAATAGCGGCAACCTCACGAAGATGGCGCCGACCACACCAAAATGGCGCCGACCTCATGAAGATGGCACCGACCTCACCAAAATGGCGCAGACCTCACGACGATGGCGCCGACCACACCAAGATGGCGCCAAACTCACGAATATGGCACTGACCTCACCAAAATGGCGCCGAACTCAGAAGATGGCGCCGAACGCACGGAGACGGAGCCGACCTCACGAAGATGGCGCCGACCTCACCAAAATGGCGCCGACCTCACCAAAATGGCGCCAACCTCTTAAGATGGCACCGACCTCACGAAAATAGCGCCGACCTCACGAAGATGGTGCCGACCTCACGAAGATGGCGCCGACCTCACCAAAATGGCGCCGACCTCACCAAGATCGCGCTGACCTCACTAAAACAGCGCCGACCTCACGAAGAATGTGCCAACCTCACGAAGATGGCGCCGACCTCACGAAGATGGCGCCAACCACAACAAAATGGCGCCGACCTCACGAAGATAGCGCCGAACTCACCAAGATCGAGCCTACCTCACTAAAACAGCGCCGACCTCACGAAGAATGTGCCGACCTCACGAAGATTGTGCCGACCTCACCAAAATGGCGCTGACCTCACCGAAATGGCGCCGACCTCACGAAAATAGTGCCGACCTCACGAAGATGGCGCCAAGATCACGAAAATAGCGTCGACCACACGAAGGTGGTGTCGAAGTCACGAACATGGCGCCGACCTCACAAAGATGGCGACGACCTCACGAAGATGGCGTCGACCTCACGAAGATGGCGCCGACCTCACGAAGATATCACCAACCTCACCAAAATGGCCCCGACCAAACCAAAATGGCGCAGATCTCACGAAAATAGCGCCGACCTCACGAAGATGTCGCCGACCTCATGAAGATGGTGCCGACCTCATGAAGATGGATCCGACCTCACGAAAATAGCGCCGACCTCATCAAGATGGCGCCGACCTCACCAAAATAGCGCCGACCTCATGAAGATGGAGCCGACCTCACGAAGATGGCGACGACCTCACCAAAATTGCGCCTACCCCACGAAAATGGCGCCGACCACATGAAGATGGCGCCGACCTCACGAAGATGGCGCTGACCTCAGGAAGATGGCGTCGACCTCACGACAATGCGCCGACCTCACCAAAATGGCGCGACCTCACAAATAGCGCCGACCTCACAAAATAGCGCCGACCTCACGAAGATGGCGCCGACCTCATGAAGATGGCACCGACCTCACCAAAATGGCACCTCACGAAAATAGCGCCGACCTCACGAAGATGGCGCCGATCTTACGAAGATGGCCGAACTCACAAAATGGCGCCGACCTCACCAAAATGGCGCCGACCTCACCAAAATGGCACCGAACTCACGAAGATGGCGCCGACCTCACAAAGATGGAGCTGACCTCAAAAAAATGGCGCCGACCTCACGAAAACAGCGCCAACGTCACAAATATAGCGCCAACATCATGAAGATGGCGCCGACATCACGAAGATGACGCCGACTTCACCAAAATGGCGCCGACCTCACGAAAATGGCGCCGACCTCACGAAGATGGCGCGACCTCACGAAGATGGCGCCGACCTCACGAAGATGGCGCCGACCTCACGAAGATGGCGCCGACCTCACGAAAATGGCGCCAACCTCACCAAAATGGCACGACCTCACGAAGAATGCGCCGACCTCACGAAGATGGTGCCGACCTCACGAAAATGGCGCCGAACTCACGAAAATGGCGCCGACCTCACGAAGATGGCGCCGACGTCACCAAAATGGCGCCGACCTCACCAAAATGGCGCCGACCTCACGAAGATGGCGCCGACCTCACGAAAATAGCGCCGACCTCACAAAGATGGCGCCGACCTCACGAAAATAGCGCTGACCTCACGAAGATGGCGCCGACCTCACGAAGTTGGCGCGACCTCACAAAATGGCCGACCTCAACAAATGGCGCTGACCTCACCAAAATGGCGCCGACCTCACGAAATAGCGCCGACCTCACGAAGATGGCGCCGACCTCACGAAGATGGCGCCGACCTCACCAAAATGGCGCCGACCTCACGAAAATAGCGCCGATCTCACGAAGATGGCACCTACCTCACCAAAATGGCGCCGACCTCACCAAAATAGTGCCGACCTCACGAAGATGGCGCTGATCTCACGAAGATGGCGCAGAACTCACCAAAATGGCGCCGACCTCATCAAAGTGGCGGGAAAATCTCGGAAATCGTGCCGACCTCACGAAGATGGCGCCGACCTCACGAAGATGGCGCCGACCTCACCAAAATGGCGCCGACCTCACCAAAATGATGCCGACCTCACGAAAATAGCGCCGACCTCACCAAAATGACGCCGACTCAGAAATGGCGCGACTCACAAAATGGCGCCGACCTCACGAAAATGGCGCAGACCTCACGAAAATGGCGCCGACCTCACAAAGATGGTGCCGACCTCACCAAAATGGCGCCGACCTCACGAAAATAGCGCCGACCTCACGAAGATGGCGCCGAACTCACCAAAATAGCGCCGACCTCACGAAGATGACGCCGACCTCACAAAGATGGCGCCGATCTCACGAAGATGGCGCCTACCTCACCAAAATGGCGCCGAGCAAACGAAGATGTCGCTGACGTAACCAAAATGGCGCCAACGCCACGAAGATGGCGACGACCTCACCAAAATAGCGCCGACCTCACGAAGATGGTGACGACCTCACCGAAGATGGCACCGACCTCACGAAGATGGAACCAACCTCACGAAGATGGCGCCGACCTCACACAATAACGCCCACCTGAAGAAGGTGGAGCCGACCTCACCAAAATGCGCCGACCTCACGAAAATAGCACTGACTAAACGAAGATGGCGCCGACCTTATGAAGATGGCTGCCGACCTCACCAAAATGGCGCCGACCTCACGAAGATGGCGCTGACCTCATGACGATGGCGCCGACCTCACGAAGATGGCGCCAACCTCTACCAAAATGGCGCAGACCTCACTAAGATGGCGCCGACCTCAGAAAGATGGCTCCGACCTCACGAAGATGGCGCCTACCTCACAAAAATTGCGACGACCTCACCAAAATGGCACAGACCTCACTAAGATGGCGCCGGATTCACGACAGATGGTGCCGACCTCACTGAAGATGGCGCCGATCTCACGAAGATGGAGCCTAACTCACCAAAATGGCTGCCGAAATCACCGAAATGGCGCCGACCTCACGAAAATAGCGCCGACCTCAATGACGATGGCGCCGACCTCACGAAGATGGCGCCGACCTCACCAAATGGCGCCGACCTCACGAAGATGGCGCCTACCTCACCAAAATGGCGCCAACCTCACCAAAATGGCGCCGACCTCACGAAGATGGCAACGGCCTCACTACGATGGTGCCGACCTCACTAAGATGGCACCGACCTCACGAAGATGGAGCCTAACTCACCAAAATGGCGCCGAAATCACCAAAATGGCGCCGACCTCACGAAAATAGCGCCGACCTAACGAAGATGGCGCCGACCTCACCAAAATGGCGCCGACCTCAGAAAGATGGCTCCGACCTCACCAAAATGGCGCCGATCTCACCAAAATGGCACCGACCTCACGAAAACAGCGCCGCCCTCAGAAAGATGGCGCCGACCTCACGAAGATGGCGCTGACCTCAATCAAATAGTGCCGCCCTCAAAAATGGCGCGACCTCACCAAAATGGCGCCGACCTCACGAAAATAGCGCCGACCTCACGAAGATGGCGCCGACCTCACGAAGATGGCGCCGACCTCACCAAAATGGCGCCGACCTCACGAAAATACTGGCGCGACCTCACGAAGATGGCGGCGACCTCACGAAGATGGCGCCGAACTCACGAATATGGCGCCGACCTCAGAAAGACGGCCTCGACCTCACGAAGATGGCGCCGACCGCATGAAGATGACGCAGAACTCACCAAAATGGCACCGTTGTCACGAAAACAGCGCCGACCTCACGAAGATGGCGCTCACCTCAAGTAAATAGCGCCACCCTCGGAAAAATGGCGCCGAACTCACCAAAATGGCGCCGAACTCACGAAAATAGCATCGACCTCACCAAAAAGGCACCTAGCTCACGAATATTGCGGCGACGTCACCAAAATGGCGCCGACCACACCAAAATCACACCGAGCTCACGAAGACGGCGCCAACCTCAAGAAGATGGCGCCGACCTCACCAAAATGGCGCCCACCTCACGAAAATAGCGCCGACCTCACGACGATGGCGCGAACTCACCAAAATAGCGCCGACCTCACGAAAATAGCGCCGACCTCACGAAGATGGCGCCGACCTCACGAAAATAGCGCCGACCTCACCAAAATGGCGCCGACCTCATGAAAATAGCACCGACCTCACGAAGATGACGCCGACCTCACGAAGATGGCGCTGACCTCACGAAAATAGTGCCGACCTCACCAATATGGCGTCGACTTCACGAAAGTAACACCGACCTCACGAAGATGGCACCAACCTCACGAAGATGGCGCCGACCTCACACAATAACGCCCACCTGAAGATGGAGCCGACCTCACCAAAATGCGCCGACCTCACGAAAATAGCACTGACTAACGAAGATGGCGCCGACCTTATGAAGATGGTCGCGACCTCACCAAAATGGCGCCGACCTCACGAAGATGGCGCTGACCTCATGACGATGGCGCCGACCTCACGAAGATGGCGCCAACCTCACCAAAATGGCGCAGACCTCACTAAGATGGCGCCGACCTCAGAAAGATGGCTCCGACCTCACGAAGATGGCGCCTACCTCACAAAAATTGCGCCGAAATCACCAAAATGGCACAGACCTCACTAAGATGGCGCCGACTTCACGAAGATGGTGCCGACCTCACTAAGATGGCGCCGACCTCACGAAGATGGCGCCTAACTCACCAAAATGGCGCCGACATCACCAAAATGGCGCCGACCTCACGAAAATAGCGCCGACCTCACGAAGATGGCGCCGACCTCACGAAGATGGCGCCGACCTCACCAAAATGGCGCCGACCTCACCAAAATGGCGCCGACCTCACGAAAATAGCGCTGACCCACGAAAATGGCGCCGACCTCACGAAGATGGCGCGACCTCACTACGATGGTGCCGACCTCACTAAGATGGCGCCGACCTCACGAAGATGCGCCTAACTCACCAAAATGGCGCCGAACTCACCAAAATGGCGCCGACCTCACGAAAATAGCGCCGACCTCACGAAGATGGCGCCGACCTCACCAAAATGGCGCCAACTTCACGAAAGATGGCTCCGACCTCACCAAAATGGCGATGAACTCATCAAAATGGCACTGACCTCACGAAAACAGCGCCGCCCTCAGAAAGATGGCGCCGACCTCACGAAGATGGCGCTGACCTCAATCAAATAGTGCCGCCCTCAAAAAATGGCGCTGACCTCACCAAAATGAGCGCCGACCTCACGAAAATAGCGCCGACCTCACGAAGATGGCGCCGACCTCACAAAGATTGCGGCGACGTCACCAAAATGGCGCCGACCTCACCAAAATGGCGCAGACCTCACGAAAATAGCGCCGACCTCACGAAGATGGCGCTGACCTCACCAAAATGGCGCCGACTTCACGAAAATAGGGCGACCTCACGAAGATGGCGGCGACCTCACGAAG
>NW_026539386.1:0-17422 GCF_027791375.1 Indicator indicator | reverse complement strand
CCCCCTTCACCTTCTCCACCTTCACTGGACCACGTGGCTGGGGCCCTTTCTCTCTCCCAACTGAATCCACTGACATCCAGGGGAACACAAGGCCATCCAGGCTTGGTTTTGTATATTTTTCCCACTTACCCTCATCTCTCACCTCTGTGAACACCCCCTGCCTTGTTACTGAGATATATATATACAAAATTATTTTTCCTTTCCCTTTTGTAAAAAAAGAAAAATTTACTTCTCCTACTTCCAAACCAACTTCAGACTATTTCTTTCACGAATTTATTTTTTTTCTTTCCCGTACCCTTTTTTTTTTCCTTTCTTCTCTCTCTCCACCCTGCCAAGAGAAAAGGGAGAGGGGCAGGGGGAGGAATTTCAATCTATTATCATTTGTGCTCCTAAACTCAGAGCTCAAACTACCACACCTTTCAACCTCTTCTTCCCATAGTTTTCATGGCCACACAACTTGCCTGGAAAAGCAAAGTCCTTGCTAGACCAACAGGAAAAGGCTCCTGGGTCTGAAGCAATCTAGGGAAGATCATAGAATCATAGAATGGTAGCGATTGGACGGGACCTCCAGAGACCACCCAGTCAACCCCCACCTGGCAAGGCAGGGTCACCTAGGACAGGTCACACAAGAGCACATCCAGGTGGGTCTTGAAATTTTCCAGAGAAGGGGACTCCACAACCTCTCTGGGCAGCCTGTTCCAGGGCTTCAGCACCCTCACAACAAAGAAGTTTCTCCTCTTGTTTGATTGGAACCTCCTGGGTTTCAGTTTGTGCCCATTGCCCCTTGTCCTGTCACAGTATACCACTGACAAGAGTCTGGCCCCTTCTATTTTCCCTTCTACCCTTCAGATATTTGTAAGCACTGATCAGAT
Source organism: Indicator indicator (assembly GCF_027791375.1). NCBI lineage: Eukaryota > Metazoa > Chordata > Aves > Piciformes > Indicatoridae > Indicator > Indicator indicator. The sequence goes on along the minus strand of NW_026539386.1, from coordinate 16,550 downwards.
CCCTTGTGGGGCTGCTCTTCTCCAGGCTCAACAGCCCCAGGGCTCTCAGCCTGTCCTTCTCAGACAGATGTTCCAGTCCTTCAATAATCCTTATAGCCTCTGTTGGATTCTCTCCAGTATATCCCTGTCCCTCTTTAACTGGGGGGGGGCATTACCTGACACAATAACCCAGATGTGTTCTCATTAGGACAGAGGGGGAGAAGATTCTTCAGGTCAGTCTTTATGCCATGAGGAAGGACAAGGTACCATAGCAGAGATTTTTCTGGACAGGAACAGTTTCATAAGCTGAAATATTCCGTTCCTTCTGTCTCTCCAAACCCATCTCCTGTCAAAACCCAAGGGCAGTGACCACGACCTGAGCACATTGGGAGCTGTCTCCCTGGCTTTGAAGGGACTTGTTTCAGACACCCTCCCAGTCCCACAGATGTCACCAGTGAATGGAGATCACTGCAGCTGCCACAACAATGAACCCTGCAGAGCAGGAGGCAGCAGCAGGCAGATGAGGAGCTGGCTAGGTATGTATAGCTCCTTCTGTAAACCAGGCATCATGGAGCCCTGCAGAGCTGGGGCAGGCTCTGCACTAGCCTTGGTCATGGGAGGCCTGCTGCAGACTGCAGAGCCCAGCACCACTGTGGAGCCTGCTTGGGGAAGATCATGGAATCACAGAATGGGATGGGTTGGAAGGGGCCTTAAGGACCATCCAGTTCCAACCCCCTGCCATGGGCAGGGACACCTCCCACCAGCCCAGCTTGCTCAAGGCCTCATCCAGCCTGGCCTTGAACACCTCCAGGGATGGAGCATCCACAATCTCCCTGGACAACCTGTTCCAGTGTCTCCCCACTCTCACTCTAAAGAATTTCTTCCTAATCTCCAGTCTAAATCTGCCCTCCTCAAGCTTAAGACGGTGGTTGTAGACACAAGGAGAAATTAGAGGCTTTTAGTAGATGGAAGCTTAGATACCTGGTAGTGAATGCACAATTAACAGGTCCCATCCTGCTCCACACATGATGAACAAGAAGTTGCCTGAACCCAGTGAGACATTCCTAGGTAACAAGAAAGGTTGCTTTGCCCTATCCTTTACTGGAAAGGAGAGGAAGATCTTAGGAGCAGCCAGCATTGTGCTCTTGTGGTCAAGAAGGCCAATGGTGTTCTCAGGTACGTTCAGAAGAGTGCAGCCAGCAGGTTGAGGAAGGTTGTCCTCTCCCTCTACTTTGCCCTAGTCAGGCCACAGCTGGAGTCTGGTTGTGGGCACCCCAGTTCAATAGAGACAGGGAACTACTGGAGAGATCCTTGATGGAGGCTATGAAGATGCTGAGGGGCCTGGAGCAGCTCTGTGAGGAGCAAAGGCTGAGAGCCCTGGGTCTGTTAAGCCTGGAGAAGAGCAGCCCCAGAGGGCATCTCAGCAATGCTCAGCAAGAGCTAAAGGAGCTGTGGGGGCAAGAGGCTGGGGTCAGACTCTGCTCAGTGGTGCCCAGGGACAACACAGGGGACAGCGGGCACAAACTGGAACCCAGCAGGTTCCACCTGAACAGGAGGAGAAACTTCTTTGTTGTGAGGGTGCTGGAGGCCTGGAGCAGGCTGCCCAGAGAGGTTGTGGAGTCTCCTTCTCTGGAGAGATTCCAACCTCAGCTGGGCATTGTGCTCCTGGGCAAGCTGCCACAGCTGCCCCTGCTTTATAAGAAAGGTTGGACTGGTTGATTTCCAGAGGTCCTTTCCAACTGCCACCATGCTGGGATTCTGGGTTGTCATTAATCATCAGCAAAGAGCTCCAGGTAAAAGCCTGATGACTGGGGTCTAAGAGATTCTTCACAACTGATGAATTAATTCCAAAAGGTGAGTGTGAATTGCTTTTCAAATGTGCAAGCACATGAGAAAAACAGGTGCTGCTCCCTGAACCTGACTGCTTGCTCCCTTCTCATGTGCTGTCAAATTAGATATTAAATTCATAGATAAGCTAAATGAATTGATCATGGCTAATGTCATTAGCAGGAGTACCAGAGGAATCAAAGATGATTAGTCACTTGTCATAAAGTCTTAGCACTGAGGAATGAGAGAATTCATCTGTCCCACTGACCTGCTTTTTTTTCCACGTAGCTCTCATTGGTATGTGCTAGAAATACTGGAAATAAACAGGGGGAAGTGGGATAACACAGTGTCAACATAGGGAAAAGAGAAGACCTGGAAGTGATGATCTAAAGAAGCATGAAAGGGTAAAGGTAAGGTCAGTATCCTTCCTAACTTGCATTCTCCTGTGACTTTAAGCAGCAATTCCCTGTCAAGACCCATTAGCAGGACCATCTCATGCTTTCATAGAAAACAATCATAGAAGTGTTTGGGTTAGAAAATCCCTCAAAGATCATCCAGTCCAACCTTCAACCCAACACCACTGTGGCCCCAAGTGCCATGGCCACATATTTCTTGAACTCCAGGGATGGGGACTCCACCACCTCCCTGGGTAGCCTTTTCCAGTCCCTTCTCCTGCCCACAAATCAGCATCTCTCCAGATTAATAAGGCTGGAGACCTTGTCCTTGCCCAGTCCTGCTTCTACTTGACTTTCCTTCAGCATGGCTTTCCTGACCACAGTTAATTTCCCAGAGGAGATGGATTGCTCCTCACCACTACTCCGCTTTTAATACCTACTATTTATCACCCAGCTTGTCACTAAGAGGAAAGGAGTGCACAAAAGATATGCAATAACCTCCCCTACATTTAGTTAATCCTCTGGTGCCCATCAATAAATGCCAGGGACTTGGGAGTCACTCAGGAAGAATTTTAATAAATAAAATATTTACATAAACATTGTTGAGCACAAGCCCTATGAGGAGAGGCTGAGGGAGCTGGGACTGCTTAGCCTGGAGAAGCGGAGGCTCAGGGCAGACCTCATTGCTGTCTACAACTACCTGAAGGGAGGTTGTAGCCAGGTGGGGGTTGGTCTCTTCTCCCAGGCAACCAGCAGCAGAAGAAGGGGACACAGTCTCAAGCTGTGCCAGGGGAGGTATAGGCTGGATATCAGGAGGAAGTTCTTCACAGAGAGGGTGATTGCCATTGGAATGGGCTGCCCAGGGAGGTGGTAGAGTCACCGTCCCTGGAGATGTTCAAAAGAAGACTGAATGAGGCACTTAGTGCCATCGTCTGGTTGATTGGCTAGGGCTGGGTAATAGGTTGGACTGGATGATCTTGGAGGTCTCTTCCAACCTGGTTGATTCCATGATTCTCTGATTCTCTCCCTACCTGAACGACTGCCAAGTACCAGTGAAGACACAACAAGGGGTCATTTGCAAATATCAGCATGAATCACTCCCCACTAAATGCTCAACTGCCTGCAAAAGCCCTCAGATATACTTTTGCTTGAGTTTCCATCTGTGAAGGATCTGTGAGCAGCTGCAGTGTCTTTTTCTTGATACTTTGTGGAAAATCGTCCTCCAGGCCTTGCTTTTGACCTGATCGCCAGACAGGTTCACAGATTCACAGAATAGTTTGGTTTGGAAGAGACCTGCAAGATCATCCAGTTCCAACCCCGCTACCATGGGCAGGGACACCTCCCACCAGCTCAGGTTGCTCAAGGCCTCATCCAGCCTGGGTTTGAACACCTCCAGGCAGGAGGCATCCATAGCCTCCCTGGACAACCTGTTCCAGTCTCTCCCCACCCTCGCTGGAAAGAATTTCTTCCTGATCTCCAGTCTCAATCTCATCTCTCCAGCTCAAAGCCATTGTCCCTTGTTGTCATTCCCAGCCCTTGTCAAAAGTCCCTCTCCAGCTCTCCTGTATCTACTTCAGCTACTGGAAGGCTTCTCTAAGTTCTCCCTGGAACCTTCTCTTCTCCAGGCTGAACAGAAGAGCACAGCAGAGGGGCAGAATCCCCTCTCTGTGCTCCCTGTTCTGGATGCAGTTCAGCACTCAGCTGCCTGCTGGGCTGCCAGGGACCATTGCTGGCTCCTGGGGAGCTTGTCACCAATTGACACCCCAAGGCCTTCACCTCCAGGCTGCTCTCCAGCCACTCCTTTCCCAGCCTGGATTTGTGCCTGGGATTGCCACAACTTAGGTGCAGGACCTTGCACTTGGCCTTGTTGAACTTCGTGGTCAAACTTCATGAGGTTGGCTTGGGCATACTCCTGCAGCCTGTCCAGGTCACTCTAGATGGATCTCTTTCCTCCAGCATGTCAGCTGAAACACACAAATTGGTCTCATCCTCAAACCTGCTGAGGGTGCCTCAGTCCCATTGTCCATGTCACTGTCCCAGTACTGATCCCTGAGGGATGCTACTCATCAGTTGTGAGGTGTTAAGCCCTGACAAGTGCAGCATGACCCATCAGTTCTCAGAGCTGGGGAAAAAGACATCCTTTCTGTACCCAGAGCAGATTTTGCCCCAGACAATCTCTGCCTAGATCTACAGGACACAGACCTTCGCAGCTGGCCAAGCAGCTACTTTACTCAGATGAACATGTGAATAAAATTGCATCACCCAAAGCATTTGAGCCCTTTTTTAATCACAGCTCACCCCTAGCAGATGTGCCATCAGTCCCTCCCTCTTCCTGGCCTAAGATGGCATCTCCCCAGGACAGGGTGAGAGGACAAAAGAGACACTGAAGGGTTAGACAACAAGTCTTGTGAAGAGCAGCTGAGGGAACTGAAGGTGTTTAGTCTGAAGAAGAGGAGGCTGAGGGGAGGCCTCATTGCTCTCTACAGCTCCCTGCAAGGAGGTTTGAGCCAGGTAGGGTTGGTCTCTTCTCCTTAGTCTCAGGTGATAGAAAGAGAGGAAACATCCTGAAATTGTGCCAGGGGAGGGTTAGGTTGGGGATGAGGAGCAATTTCTTGGATGCCAGAGTGGTCAGGGATTGGAGGAGGCTGCCTAGGGAGGTGGTGGAGTTCCCATTCCTGGAGGCTTTCAAGAAAGGTGTGGCCATGGCATTAAATGTGGTTTAGTGGCCATGGTGGTGTTGGGTTGATGGTTGACTCAGTGATTTTGGAGGTCTTTTCCAACCCTAACAATTCTGTTATTCTACAACAAAGGGCTGCCTCTAGCAGTGCTGCAAGTGAGGTGCAGTTCCAGGGCCAGGGATCTGGCTGGAACAAAGGAAAGATCCCTGATGTGTGCACAGGCTGCAGTTCCTTTCAGCTGTGCTCTTGTTCTACATTACATGAAGTACCTGTAGGACACTTGAAGGTCACCAGCACAGGGCAAAGAGTCTGAGATGACTTTGCAGAGGAAAAATAAAGCCATCTCCAGAGATTATAATAAATTGCCATCTTATTCCCAAAGGTTCCTATGAAATTCTTGAAGAAGAGATCTCATTAATTAATGAACCACAGAATGTTGGGGGCTGGAAGGGACCATGAAAGATCATCCAGTCCAGCCCCCCTGCCAGAGCAGGATCATCTATATCAGATCACACAGGAACACATCCAGGTGGGTTTTAAATATCTCCAGAGAAGGAGACTCCACAACCCCCCTGGGCAGCCTGCTCCAAGGTTCTGTCACCCTCACAGTGAAAAAATTTTCCGTCATGTTTCCATGAACTTCCTATGCCTCAACTTCCACCACTGCCCCTTGTGCTGTCATTGGGCATCACCAAGCAGAGCCTGGCTCCATCCTCTTGGGACTCACCCTGCACATCTTTATCAACATCAGTGAGGTCAATTCTCAGTCTCCTTCCCTCCAAGCTAAAGAGCCCTCAGGTTCTCCTCATAAGGAAGATGTTCCACTCCCTGAATAATTTTTGTGGTTGTGTTCTGGAATCTCTCAAGCAATTCCCTGAGGTCTTTCTTGAACTGAGAGGCCCAGAACTGGAGACAATATTCCAGATGTGGCCTCAGCACGGCAGAGTAGAGGGGGAGGAGAACCTCTCTTGACCTACTAACCACAGCTCTTCTAATCCACTCCAGAATGGCACAGGCCTCCTTGGCCACCAGAGCACATTGCTGGCTCATGGTCACCTTTCCATCCACTAGGACACCCAGGTCCTTTTCCCCTTCACTGCCTTCCAGCAGGTCAGTCCCCAACCTATCCTGCTCCATGGGGTTGTTCTTTCCCAGGTGCAAGACTCTACATTGCTCTTGTTGAACTTCAGGCAATTTCTCCCTGCCCAATTTCTCTCAGCCTGTCTAAGTCTGGCTGAATGGCAGCACAACCCTTTTGTGTCAGCCACTGCTCCCAGTTTGGTGCCATCAGCAAACTTGCTAACAGTGTACTATGTGCCCTCATCCAGGCTATTTATTGAATAGCACTGGTCCCAGTACTGACCCCTGAGGGACTCCACTAGATACAGGCCTCCAACTAGACTCTGTCCCATTGACCACATACTCTCTGCTTAATTACACTTCTGTCATTCCCAGTTAATTCTTAAAGCCATATTGATTATTCCAAGCTCTATTCAATCAATAAAACAATAAGCCAAGTATGTTTACAAAAGCCATTAAAAAGCGAAATACAGGAGACATCTTAAAGGAGCCAACGTCCCTCTGCAGCCCACTCATCTCCAGGCAAACAACGGATAAAGATGTTCTGGTGTCCTCATCTAACTGAAGTAAGGAAATAGCTCATACATTTGTTTTAATCCCTAATCCATGTTCAAAGTATTTCCAAACACAACTCATCCACACTCCAATGCTCTCCCCTCTTGTGGCCTGCTGGCTTGGTGCCCTGCACAACTGTTAGTCAGGGATGAGCAGGGATGAGAGGTGGTGGCCAACCAGTGAGAGCACATCAGCCTCCTGCCTTGGGGAATAGAAAGGGGACCAAGGGATCCCAAAGGACAAGTCTCCTTGGGAAGCTGCAGATAAACCATAGCACTATGGATGAAGTTTCCTTATTGCAATAAAAGTAGCTGTGTCTTGCTCTGTGGGCATGGAGTAGTCCTATCAGCCCTGGCTGGAGCAACATCTGCTGGAGTCAAAGGATCAAGCAAACCCATTCCTCATCATCTTGGTGTGAGCTGGAGCAGAACCCCTCCTGCTCAGAGCTGTCCCTCAGGCACTTTCTGCACTTCAGGGTGTGCTAGTTTGAGGCCAGACAGAATGTCTCTTGCCCCGAAAGGGACAAAAGAATGACACACACAAACGGATTGGAGAGTGATGGAAAGTTTAAATGGAAAAGCAGTTGGTGAAAATACAGAAAAAGAACTACACAGCATAGTGGCAAAGAACATCCCAAAGCATACAGAGTCCCCTACATAGTACCCAGAGGTTTCCCAATCCTTCCCTCCTGCCACCTGAGGGTCTACCCAATCCCTCAGGGCTCTTCCTTCCCCCCCCCCCTCCCACTGCTAGGCAAGTCTCAGGCTGGCCAGGTCTGAGACTGCCATCCCCCCCCCTCCATTCTCCTCCAGGCATTAGGCCTAGTCAGGCCTAAGAGGCCTGAGATACCCCCCCGGCATTACCCGATAAGAGAGGACATCTCCCATGGGAGCAGAGAGGGAAGAAAGAGGAAGAGAATGACTCTGCAGATGGCTTTATAGGGCGCAGGATTTATGGGTAGAAATACGCCGTTTCCTGTGTCCACCCCTATTGGGTGGGCACCCAGGACACCAGAGGTGTATCTCATGCGGCAGTGGCAGGGGGCACCCAGCCTAAACTGCCACACAGGGCAGCTTGGCACAGCCGGGGCTGCTGCTATCAGGGAGAACCTGATGGGGTCAGTTCCTGCAAAGGGCTGGACTGCAAATAGCCTTTTTCTTCTCCTGTCTAACTTTTCCCCATGGGGGGGGGAGGTGGGGGGGAAGGGGAAGGAGAGGTTAATCCTTAAATCCCTACATTCTGTTCGATTGGGTTTTGGACTCCAGGAAACTCAAATAGCAACACTCGGACTTGCTCCAGGGCACACCAAGGGCACTTCCACACCGTGGGGGGCAGGAATGCAGAGGTGGTTCCTGTGGGGAGGAGCAGACAGCACAGGGGACTCTCAACTGCCCACCAAGGGATTGCAGCCCATGGATGGCATTTTCAGGAGCAAGCTGAGGGATTCCCAGGGTCAAGTCTCTTCTTCTGTGGCTGGTGTCCCAGCAGGACTCTGTCCCTTCTGCCTTCCATCCCCATCCCTGTGTTCCTGAATCCACTCCCAGAACTCAGCTCCTGAATCTGGTTCCCATATGCTGCTGAGTCCAGGCTGGGACTCACCCAGTGCCTGCCCCCAACAGCAGTGGTACCAGTGGTGCCCTCAGGGGTTGGATTCCACACTGGTTTGTGTCTCTGTGTCTCTATCCCATGGCATTGTTCTTCTCTCCATCCCAGCTGGGGCAGTTTCTTTCCCACCCTATCAGTCTTTCTCCCTTCTTCCCTTTCTCTTCCCTTTGGGAAGCAGAAGGCCTCATGGAGAGCCTCTGGCACTCATTTGGTGGCCTGCCCAGTCCTAACTATTGACACTTCTTCCTGACTTCATCTGTCTTGGTCTAGATGTGGCTGATCCTTCTCCAGCTTTATGTCTTCTGGACTTCAGCTCCCCTGCACTGAGCACCCATGGCAGCCTGCCAGGGAATCCTGCAGCCTGTTGCTGCTCCTTCTCTTATGGAGCCACATCACACAGCAGTGAGGAAAGGCCAAGGAAACTTTGTGTCATCCCAAATGTGTGAGCACTGGCTCAGCTCTCTCCGGTCTGTTACTTTGTCATGTTTATGCCATTGACCTGTACAGGTGGATCAAGGAAATTGTTTTCACTCAGACCTCTCCACAGTCCAAGATATCCATATCCAGCTCCATGATGCTAACTGGTGGTGCTGGAATTTGTTATTATTCCGTGGTTGCTGGTGTGTCTTTAGGAGTAGGACTTGACTTTCTGTTGGCCCAGTGTGACAGAGCTTTCCCAGCAATGCAAAAAAGGACCTGCTGGCCAAAGTGTCGTGGGTCAAAGCCCTAGAGAGAAGAGGGGCCCAGGACAGCTGGTCAGTGTTCAAGGATCACCTTCTCTGTGTTCAGGAGCAATGTCCACCCACAAAGAGGAAGGTGGGAAAGAATGCTGGGAGATCTGCCTGGCTGAGCAAGGAACTCCTGGACACGCTGTCACGCAAACAGAAACTCTACAAGGAGTGGAAGAAAGGACAGCTAGAACGGGGACATGTGAGGAAGCCGCCTGAGCAGCAAGACACCTGGTTAGGAAAGCTAAAGCTCAGTTAGAATTCAACCTAGCCAGGGAGATCCAGGGGAACACCAAAAATGTCTATAGGTATATTAATGGTAAAAAGAAGCCTAGGGAAGGTGTGGGCCTCTCAGAAAGGAAACAGGGGAGCTGGTGACAAGTGCCATGGAGAAGGCTGAGGTTCTCAATGACTTCTTTACCTCAGTCTTCACTGGCAAGGGCTCCAGCCACACTCCTGGAGTCATGGAAGATAATGGCAGGGACTGGAAGAAGGAGCTGCCCATGGTGAGTGAAGATCAGGTTCAGGACCACCTGAAGAACCTGAAAGTGTTCAAGTCCATGGGACTTGACAGAATACACCCAGGGGTGCTGAGGGAGCTGGGAATGAGGTCACTAAACTGCTCACTATTCCAAAAGTCCTGGCAGTCCAGGGAGGTCCCCACTGACTGGAAAAGGGAAACTCCCATGTCCAACAAGGGCAAGAAGGATGCCCCAGGGAACTCCAGGCCAGGCAATCTCACCTCTGTCCAGTAAGATCATGGAGCAGATCCTCCTGGAGGCACTGCTGAGATACAAGAATAATGAAGATTGGGTACAACCAACACCCCTGCACCAAATCCTGCCTGACAAACCTGGTGGCTTTCTATGACAAGGCTACAACATTAATAAACAAGGGGAGAGCAGCTGACATCATTTACCTGGACCTGAGCAAAGCCTTTGACACTGTCCCACACCACATCCTGGGCTCCAAACTAGTAAAATAATGTTCAATGGATGGGCAACTTGGTGGATAAAAAAAAAGCTTGATGGCTACACCCAAAGAGAGGCTGTCAATGGCTCCACAGACAAGTGGAGTACCCCAGGAATCAGTACTGGTACCAGTCTTGTTTAACATCTTTGTTGGAGACACAGACAGTGGTACTGAGGCACCCTCACCACCAAGCTGTGTGGTGCAGCTGACACCAAGCTGGAGGGAAGGGATCCATCCACAGGGACCTTGACAGGCAGGAGAGGTGAGTCCAAGCCAACCTCGTGACATTCAACAAGACCAAGTGCAAGGTCCTGCATCTGGGTCGGGGCAATCCCAGGCACCAATATAGACTGGGCAGGGACTGGCTTGAGAGCAGCCCTGAAGAAAAGGACTTGGGGGTGCTGGTGGATGAGAAGCTCAACATGAGTCAGTAGTTTGCACTTGCAGCCCAGACAGCCAAGCGGAGTCTGGGCTGCAGTAAAAGATGTGTAGCCAGCAGGAGGTGATTCTCCCCTTCTACTCCACTCTGGTGAGACTCCACCTGGAGCTCTGTGTCCAGTTCTGGAGCCCGTAATACAAGAAGGATCTGGAGGTGCTGGAATATGTCTAGAGAAGGGCCACAAGGATGATCAGAGGGCTGAGCTCCTCTCCCATTAGGACAGACTGAGAGAGTTGGGACTATTCAGTCTGGAGAAGAGAAGGCTCCCAAGAGACCTTCTTGTGGCCTTCCAGTATCTGAAGGAGGCTACAAGAAAGCAGGAGGTTTTTGCAGTCAGGCTGGGTGTGGCTCTGAGCAACCTGATCTAGTGTGAGATGTCCCTGCCCATGGCAGGGAGGTTGGAACTGGATGATCCTTGAGGTCCTTTCCAACCGTGACAATTCTATGATTCTGTGATTCTATGGTCCCAACCCTGCTTCTAGCTATACCAAAGGGGACTGCCCAGGGTGAAATCTGTCACTACTGCACCCTGGGTATGAAACTTCTCAGCAAGAAACTCCCACCTTCCATTTCATCAAGGCTTGTTTTCCTTCAGAGAAAACAGATGATGTGCATTTGTACAGCACATGATGAGGCCACATCTGGATTCCCGGGTCCAGTTCTGGGCTCCCCAGTTCAAGAAGCACAGGTACTTGCTGGAGAGGGTAGAGTAAAGGGCTACAAAGATGATGAGGGGACTGGAACATCTGTCTTTTGAGAAAAGACTGAGAGAGTTGGGGCTTTTTAGCCTGAAAAAGAGAAGACTAAGAGGGGGATCTCATTAAAGCTTACAAATACTTAAAGGGTGGTGCCAGGAGGATGGGACCAGACTGTTCTCAGTGGTCTCTAGTGACACGATAAGGAGTAACAGGTGCAAGCTTGAACATAGTAAGTTCCATCTAAACATGAGGAGGAACCTCTTTACTGTGAGGGTGATGAAGCCCTGGCACAGGCTGCCCAGAAAAGTCTCCATGGATGTCGCCATCTTTAGAGTCATTGAAAACCTGCCTGGACACCATCCTATGCAACCTGCCCTAGATGATCCTGCTCTGGCAGGGAGTTTGGGCTCAGTGATATCCAGAGGTCCCTTCCGACCCCTACTATTCTGTGTAACTTGGAGCTAACAGATCTCCAGCGCTTGTAACTAGAAAGGGTCAAAAGTAAGAGCTTGAACCTCAGGAGGGAGGAGGGAAAAAAAATTCTCCAGGCTTGGGGTGGATTTATTATTCTCCTCCTTTTTTTTTAATTGTATTGAAAACATGGTGATTCAACAACTCCAGGTGTTGTTGAACATAAATAAATAAATAAGGCGGAGAACTGGGACATGTTGAGCTCTGATTGCATAAATATTCAAACTGCAAAAGAAACCTAAGGTTTCAAAGGTGCAGACCTAATTAGGGAACTGTTATATCCATCTGCCTGTGGTAGTGCCTTTAATTTTTTCTCACAGAGTTCGAGCAGAAAGGTAAAAGAATGTAGATAAATCACTATTGGGTGTAAGAAAGAGATAATAATGATTTTTCTAAACACTTCCATTGGAGAGATAGAAATGTTTAAGAGTCAGTACTCAAAACAAAGTACAGGCAGTCTCTGGCTGGTGTTTCTCTGCTTGGCAGTTATGCGTTTCTCTTCTGCAGATAACATAACTGGCATAACATACTGACCTTGAAAAGCTAAGTTATAACATTCTCTCTGCTTCTTGTCTTTCTTCCTTCTGCCAGGGGCGTCTGGGGAAGATGGGGGGAAAAGAAGCAAGGGCTCCTCTGGAGCCAGGAGGCTTTGTTGTGTTTTTCTGTTGATTGTACATATTTGTAAATGTTGTGAATAGTGTCTATTTGTACATATTCATTGCATTTCATTATAGACTGTAGTTTGCCTGTAAATACAGCTTCATTTGTTTCTGAACTGAGCTAGTCAAGAGTTGTTAATGTGGGAGGGGAATTTCAGCCCACCACACCACAACACTGCCTCTGGTTGTGATGAATGATGCTTATGTCCAAGGCTACATCCCAAACAGTGCCAGGACATGTCTCTACATGTTCAGCTTGAAACCCCTCTTCCCTCTCCCTTCTGGAAAGGGGGGGGAAGTTTTGGCACCACCGAGTCTAGGTAAAAAAACCTCCCTGGGCCCGTTGTGGTAAACAAAGCTCAGGTGACATGCTCGTGCTTGCTCTGTTCAAGGTGTATGCTCATACTACATTTGGTAAACCGTAATTTAATTGATTACTCTGTTTACAAAGGATGCTCATTGGACCAGTGTTCATGTGGTAAATGTTAAATAGGGGTTGTTTTGGTAAACAAGTGCTCTGTGCTTGTACCTGTGCCTGTTCCCACGTGCATGCCCATATTTGCCTCATGCCCTGCACTGCCGAAGAGTCTGCTTTTACCCGGGACTCGAACTGGCATCTCCGAGTGCCTCGCTGCAGATTGCCACTGTTGTCCGACCAATCGTTGAGCAAGGGAACTGATCACCGAGCGAGAAAACCGTGGTAACCCATGTGCACCACCCATCCCAGACCACTACAGCCCCCCCAGAGTGGGGACATTGCTTCAGCTGGACCGGCAGCTCCCCGGCTAATCACCACGGATCGTGAAAGAAGTTGCCCCAGCCTCGCAGAGAAACCACTTCTCTGTGCCCGGAGACCCCGGTGACAAGGCTTTTCCCCTGGAGCGGGAAGCTCTTCTTACACAGCACACTCTGTGACCTGAGTTGCAAAAGCCTCTGAGGCTCCTCGGAAAACTCCAAGATCTTTTCGTTCTGGGAGAAGCAGCGACCACGTGGCACAGCACCACACGGTCAGCCTCATTTTCAATTTATTATGGTACATCCGTGCCACAATTCCGGGAATACAAACGCAGTATTAAGAAAAGATCTCGCAAAGTTCTTTAGTTTGTGAGTAAGTCAAATATTTCTTCATAGAGTTTCTGTGGAGGTTTCTGCCAAACCGCCTGTTTGTGAGCTTGCCCATCCCCAACAAGCACTCCCCCCCACCCCCTCTTTCTGAATTGGTTTCGCTTTCTAAACTTCTAGAACCCCTCAAGCTGTTCAAAGCACCCGTATATATACATTCTGCAGAACTGGTTCTTTCAGCTGAATACTGGGACCTGTAAATATCGACTGTAAATAAACTTGTAATATAGGGTGTAAATAAATATTTATAAAATCTCTATAAATATCTCTGCTGTTCATTTCTCGGAGAGAATTTACATTTCACATCACTAGTAAATCAACACAGGCAACACTTCCTATGGACTGGTGAAGGCCCATAGTGCATGTCTGAAACTCTGAGCCTGGGAAACACATTGGCCTGTCACAACTCAGGTCAACACAATCTGCTCAGATCAGCTAACACTAAGGGCACAGCCTTAACCTGCCCCAGGTTCTCCCAGGAGCATAGGATTGGAGCTTATAACCTCTTCCTGGTGAGTTGTCTTCATCCATCACTTGTGAGCTACTTATACCTTCACCTTGCCTCTCCTGAGAGCGGGTATTCAACCACCTCCCTGTGTGGAAACAAATTTGGAGCAAGGTTGGGGCTGGTCTCTTCTCCCTGGGAACAAGTCATAAGACAAAAGGAAATGGCCTCAAGTTGCCCCAAGTTTAGGTTGGACATGAGGAGCAATTTCTTCCCCGAAAGGGTTGTCCAGGCATGGCCCAGGCTGCCCAGAACAATGGTGAAGTCCCCATCCCTGGAGAGGTTTCCAAACCATTTAGATGTAGTGATGAGGAACATCGTTTAGTGGTGACCTGGCAGTGCTAGGTTAATGGCTGGACTGGATGACCTGAAAGGTCTTTTTCCAACAAGATAATTCTATGATTCCAAATTTCTCTGACACTTGGGATAGAAATGCACAAGGCTCAGCCCACACAGCAGAGATCTGCATGATGCTAAGCCCTGTAGAAGCAAAACCTGCAGCTGCATCACAGGTTTTGTGAGCAGCAATGTAGGGGAGAGGGCCAGTACCTGAAGGGAGCTACAGTAGAGTGGCGGAGGGACTTCTGACAAGGGCTGGGTGTGTCAGCATGAGGGACAATGGCTTTGAGCTGAAAGAGGGAAGATTGAGACTGGAGATGAGGAAGAAATTGTTGAGAGTGAGGGTGGGGAGACACTGGAACAGATTGCCCAGGGACGCTGTGGATGTCCCCTCCCTAGAGGTGCTCAAGGCCAGGTTGGATGAGGTCTTGAGCTGGTGGGAGGTGTCTCTGTCTGTGGCAGGGGGTTGGAACTGGATAATCTTTAAGTCCCTTCCAACCCAAACCATTCTATAATGATTCTGTGATGATGAAGAGGGTCTGGAAAAGACTTTGGGGGGTGCAAGTTTCCCTGCCAGAGGCTTGGCATGGACCCAGCACTCCTGAAATGCTGAGCTGGATTTCACCTGCCAGAAAATCCATGCCCATCCTGATAGCACAACAGCACCATCTGCTGCTGCAAGAACCATACATGCTGTACAATCTGATCTCACCCATGCTCCTCAACAGCAATACTTGCAGTGTGTATACCTCCAACATGACGTCCCTTCTTCCTCGGCCTGGGAATGCCCTGTAACAGCTCCACATCCCTCAGAAACTGGTCTCCTCTCCCACGAGAAAGGGCTGTGACAGGGCAGATGCTCTTGTCAAGCATAAAGGTGCCCCTGTTGAGGAAAGAACTGTGGAGAGGATTGTGGGCCTACCCCATCTTCTGCAGAATGGACAGACAAGAGGAGAGCAGCTTTCCTTTCCTCCTTGCCCAGGCGCCTCCCAAATGGGTCCCTGCCCTCTTTCATGGAACAACAGGAAGGAAAATATCTTGGGTTTTTTTCTTTAACCCAAATTAAGGCATTTTCTCACATAATTTGGAGCAGAGCTAGGAACCGAACAGAAGCATGCCCTGCCCTGGCCACAGGTTCCTCCTGCATGTCTTTTTCACAGTGTTACAAGCCTGTGAACAGGTCCCTCAGGCCAACACACATCTCTGAGCCTGGTGAAGAAGGTCAGGTCTCCTGCCACCCACACCTCACTCAGCTTTATTTACTGGGGGTTGACCTGACCCAGATGCAAGACCTTGTACTAGACCTTGTAAAATCTCATGAGGTTCCACTCCTATCGTATTCAACTTTACATCATCATGTGGTTGAGATAGCCACTCAGAGCTGTGGAGGTGACCTCTGAAACTGCCTTGCTCTCTGGACATAGTCTCACGACTGCAGTGGCTTATAGCACCTTTATTAAAGCCAGGAAAGAGCTTTAAGGACTTTATTAAAGCTAGGAAAGGGCTTTAAGGGCTTTATTAAAGCCAGGAAAGGCCTTTAACCAGGATCTCTGGTTGGCTTCAACTGTATCTGCAAGTTTGGATGGAGGAATGAAAAGCAAGGCGATGGAGGTCGGCTCAAGAATGTAATTTGCTGTCACTGTGTAGGGCAGTGATTGAATCTCACCATCCAAAGGGTCAGGCTGGTGGACGGAAGCCTTATTGAAATGCTGTGGCCACCAGAGTGCTGGCAACAAGGACACAGTGAGCAATAAGGGCACACAGCTCCCCAGAAGGGGATACACTGCAGGTGACAAAACTCCATACTGAGTTACAAATAAAGAAACATATGACCGTAACACTGCGTCCAAACACCTCTACAAGTCAAATGATAAAATTGTTTTGGGTGGAAAGAATCCAACCAGCAACAGAGAACAGCCATGGCACCAGTTACAGCCATCTCTAAGCATCTGGGATAAAGTTGCTTTACAAGCCACACACAGACAAACCAAAACATTGGGGGCTAAAACATGAAGGAAACCACCTAGAACCAAATTTCTTTTTCCATTGGGTATCTTTTGAGGAGAGAGTCTAAATGGAGCTTGAAATTCTGGCTAGCTCTTTCCTGTCAGCAGTTACACCCATGTCTAAGCATCTGGGAAACAGTTCCTTTACAAGCTGCAGAGAGACATAGCAAAACATTGGGAGCTAACACATGCAGGGAAGCACCTAGCACCAAATTTCTTTTTCCATTTCGTCTCTTTTGAGGAGAGAGGCTAAATGGAGGTTGCAATTCTGGGCTAGCTCTTTCCTGTCACCAGTTACAGCCATATCTAAGCATGAGGAAAAAAGCTGCTTTACAAGCCGCAAAGAGACAAACAAAAGCATGGGGGGCTATCACATCAAGGGAACCTCTTAGCACCAAATTCCTTTTTCCATTTGACCTCATTTGAGGAGAGAGACTAAATGGAGCTTGCAATTCTGGGCTAGCTCTTTCCTGTCACCACTTACAGCCATGT
>NW_026539385.1:0-17844 GCF_027791375.1 Indicator indicator | reverse complement strand
CGTCATAACTATTTTTGTGAGATCGTCGCCTTTTTGGTGAGGTCGGCGCCATCTCCGTGAGGTCGGCGCTATTTTGTGAGGTCGACGTCGTCTTCGTGAGATCAGCACAATTTTGGTGAGGTCGGCGCCATTTTGATGACGTCTGCACCATCTTCGTGAGGTTGGGGCCATCTTCGTGAGGTCGGCGCTATTTTTGTGAGATCGGCGCCATTTTGGTGACGTCGCCGCCATTTTGGTGAGGCCGGCGCCATCTTCGTGAGATCGGCACCATCTTCACGAGTTCGGCGCCATTTTGGTGAAGTCGCCCCCATCTTCGTGAGGTCGGCGCCATCTCTGTGAGGTCGGCGCCATCTTCGTGATGTCAGCGCTATTTCGTGACATTGGTGCCATTTTGGTGAGGTGGGCACTATTTTTGTCAGGTAGGTGCTGTTTTGATGATGTCGGCGCCATCTTCGTGATGTCGGCGCCATCTTCTGGAGGTAGGCACCATCTTTGTGAGGTCAGCGCTATTTTCGTTAGGTCGGTGCCATCTTTGTGAGGTTGGTGCTATTTTTGTGAGTTAGGCGCCATCTTTGTGAGTTCGGCGCCATCTTCGTGAGTTCGGCGCCATTTTCGTGAGGTCGGCCCTAGTTTCGTGAGGATTGCACCATTTTGGTGTGTTCGCCTTCATTTTGGTGAGGTCAGAGCCATTTTGGTGCAGTCGGCGCCCTCTTTGTGAGGTCAGCGCCATCTTCTGGAGGTCAGAACCATCTTCATGAGGTCAGCGCTATCTTCGTGAGGTCGGCGCCATCTTCGTAAGGTCGACGCCATTTTGGCAAGGTCGGCGCCATCTTTGTGAGGTCGGTGCCATCTTCGTGAGGTCGGCACTATTTCCGTGAGGTCGGTGCGATTTTTGTGAGGTCCGCACCATCTTCGTAACGTCGGCACCATATTCGTGAGTTTGGCGCCATCTTCATGAGGTCGGCGCCATCTTCGTGACGTCGGCGCCATCTTCGTGACGTCAGCGCCATCTTCGTGACATCGGCGCCATTTTCGTGAGGTAGGCGCTATTTTGTTGAGGTCGGCGCCATTTTCGTGAGGTCAGCGCTACTTCCGTGAGGACGGCACCATTTTGTTGAGTTCGGAGCCATTTTGGTGCAGTCGGCACCCTCTTTGTGAGGTCAGCGCCATTCTGGAGGTCAGAACCATCTTCATGAGGTCAGCGCTATCTTCGTGAGGTCGGCGCCATCTTCGTGAGGTCAACGCCATTTTGGCAAGGTCGGCGCCATCTTTGTGAGGTCGGTGCTATTTTGTGAGTTAGGCGCCATCTTTGTGAGGTTGGTGCCATCTTCGTGAGGTCGGCGCCATCTTCGTGAGGTCGGCGCCATTTTGGTGAGGTCGCGCCATCTTCGTGAGTCGGCGCCATCTTCGTGAGGTCGGCCATCTTCGTGAGGTCGGCGGCATCATCCTCGTGAGGTCGGCGCCATCTTGGTGAGGTCGGCGCCATCTTGGTGAGGTCGCCGCTATTTTCGTGAGGTCGGCGCCATTTCGTGAGGTCGGCGCCATTTTCGTGAGGTCGGCGCCATCTTCGTGAGGTCGGCGCCATTTTGTGAGGTCGGCGCCATCTTCGTGAGGTCGGCGCCATCTTCGTGAGGTCGGCGCCATTTTCGTGAGGTCGGCGCCATCTTCATGAGGTCGGCGCCATCTTCGTAAGATCGGCGCCATCTTCGTGAGGTCGGCGCTATTTTCGTGAGGTCGGCACCATTTTGGTGAGGTCGGCGCCATCGTGGTGAGGTCAGAACCATCTTTGTGATTTTGGCGCCATTTTCGTGAGGTCGGCGAAATTGTGATGAAGTCGGCGCCATTTTGGTGAGGTCGGCGCCATTTTCGTGAGGTCGGCGCCATCTTCGTGAGGTCGGCGCCATCTTCGTGAGGTCGGCGCATTTTCGTGAGGTCGGCGCCATCTTCGTGAGGTCGGCGCCATCTTCGTGAGGTCGGCGCCATCTTCTGTGAGGTCGGCGCCATGTTCGTGAGGTCGGCGCTATTTTCGTGAGGTCGGCGCCATTTTGGTGAGGTCGGCACCATCTTTGTGAGGTCGGCGCCATCTTCGTGAGGCCGGCACCATTTTGGTGAGGTTGGCGACATCTTTGTGAGATCGGCGCCATTTTGTGAGGTCAGCCATCTTCGTGAGTCGGCACCATCTTCGTGAGGTCGGTGCTATCTCGTGTTCGGCGCCATCTTGTGAGGTCGACGCCATTTTGGCGAGGTCAGCGCCATCTTCATGAGATCGGCGCCATCTTCGTGAGGTCGGCGCCATTTTCGTGAGGTCGGCGCCATCTTTGTGAGGTTGGTGCTATTTTTGTAAGTTAGGCGCCATCTTTGTGAGTTCGGCGCCATCTTCGTGAGTTCGGCACCATTTTCGTGAGGTCGGCGCTATTTTCGTGAGGATTGCACCATTTTGGTGTGTTCGCCTCCATTTTGGTGAGGTCGGCGCCATCTTCGTGAGGTCGGCGCCACTTCGGTGAGTCGCGCCATCTTCATGAGGTCGGCGCCATTTTGTGAGGTCGGCCATTTGCTGAGGTCGGCGCCATCTTCGTGAGGTCGGCGCCATCTTTGTGAGGTCGGTGCTATTTTTGTGAGTTAGGCGCCATCTTTGTGAGGTTGACGCCATCTTCGTGAGGTCGGCACCATCTTCATGATGTCGGCGCTATTTTCATGAGGTCAGCGCCATTTTGCTGAGGTCGGCGCCATCTTCGTGAGGTCGGCGCCATCTTTGTGAGGTCGGTGCTATTTTTGTGAGTTAGGCGCCATCTTCGTGAGGTCGGTGCCATCTTCGTGATGTCGGCGTTATTTTCGTGAGGTTGGCGCCATTTTCGTGAGGTCAGCGCCATTTTGGTGAGGTCGACGCCATCTTCGTGAGGTCGGCACTATTTTCGTGAGGTCGGTGCTATTTTCGTGAGGTCCGCGCCATCTTCGTAACGTCGGCACCATATTCGTGAGTTTCGTGCCATCTTCATGACGTCGGCGCCATCTTCGTGAGGTCGCCATTTCGTGAGTCGGCCATCTTCGTGAGGTCGGCGCCATCTTCGTGAGGTCGGCGCCATTTTCGTGAGGTCGGCGCCATCTTCGTGAGGTCGCGCCATCTTCGTGACGTCGGCGCCATCTTCGTGAGGTCGGCCATCTTCGTGAGGTCGGCGCCATCTTCGTGACGTCGGCGCCATTTTCGTGAGGTCGGCGCCATCTTCATGAGGTCCGCGCCATCTTCGTGACGTCGGTGCCATCTTCGTGACGTCGGCGCCATCTTCGTGACGTCGGTGCCATCTTCGTGACGTCGGCGCCATTTTCGTGAGGTCGGCACTATTTTCGTGAGGTCGGTGCGATTTTGGTGAGGTCCGCGCCATCTTCGTAACGTCGGCACCATATTCGTGAGTTTGGCGCCATCTTCGTGAGGTCCGCGCCATCTTCGTGACGTCGCCGCCATCTTCGTGACGTTGGCGCCATTTTCGTGAGGTCGACGCTATTTTGTTGAGGTCGGCGCCATTTTCGTGAGGTCAGCGCTACTTCCGTGAGGACGGCGCCATTTTGGTGAGGTCGGAGCCATTTTGGTGCAGTCGGCGCCCTCTTTGTGAGGTCGGCGCCATCTTCTGGAGGTCAGAACCATCTTCATGAGGTCAGCGCTATCTTCGTGAGGTCGGCGCCATCTTCGTCAGGTCGACACCATTTTGGCAAGATCGGCGCCATCTTTGTGAGGTCGGTGCTATTTTTGTGAGTTAGGCGCCATCTTTGTGAGGTTGGTGCCATCTTCGTGAGGTCGGCGCCACCTTCATGAGGTCGGTGCAATACTCATGGTGTCGGCGCTATTTTCATGAGCTCAGGGCCATTTTGGTGAGGTCGGCGCCATCTTCGTGAAGTCGACGCTATTTTCGTAAGTTTGGAGCCATTTTGTTGAGGTCGGCACCACCTTCGTGTAGTCGGCGCCATTTTCGTGTAGTCGGCGCCATTTTTGTGAGGTCGGCGCTATTTTTGTGAGGTCGGCGCCATTTTCGTAAAGTCTTCACTATTTCCGTTATTATGGCGCTATTTTCGTAAGTTCGGCGCCACTTTGGTGAGGTCGGCGCCATCTTCATGAGGTCGGCGCCATCTTCTAGAGGTCGTCACCATCTTCGTGAGGTTGGCGCTATTTTCGTGACATCGGCGCCATTTTGGTGAGGTCGGCGCCATCTTCTTGAGGTCGGCGCTATTTTTGTGAGATCACCGCCATTTTGGTGAGGTCGGCGCCATCATCGTGAGGTCGGCGCCATTTTGGTGAGGTTGTCGCCATCTTCGTGAGGTCGGCGCAGTATTCGTGAGGTTGACACCATTTTGGTGAGGTCGACGCCATTTTGGTGAGGTCGGCGCCATCTTCATGACGTCGGCGCCATCTTCTGGAGGTAGGCACCATCTTCGTTAGGTCAGCGCTATTTTCGTGAGGTCGGCGCCATTTTGGTGAGGTCAGCACCATCTTCGTGAGGTCGGCACCATCTTCGTGAGGTCAGCGCCATCTTGGTGCGGTCGGCGCCATCTTCATGATGTCAGTGCTATTTCGTGACGTCGGAGCCATTTTGGTGAAGTCGCCGCCATTTTGGTGAGGTGGGCACTATTTTCTTCAGGTAGGCGCCGTTTTGATGAGGTCGGCGCCATCTTCGTGAGGTCGGCGCCATCTTCTGGGGTAGGCACCATCTTCTTGAGGTCAGCGCTATTTTCGTGAGGTCGGCGCCATTTGGTGAGTTCGGCGCCATCTTCATGATGTCGGCGCCATCTTCGTGAGGTCGGCGCCATCTTTGTGAGGTCGGTGCTATTTTCCTGAGTTTGGTGCCATTTTCGTAAGGTTGGCACTATTTTGGTGAGGTCGGCAGCATCTTCGTGAGGTCGGCGCTATTTCGTGACATCGGCGCCATTTTGGTGATGTCAGCGCCATTTTGGTGAGGTCGGCACATTTTCGTGAGGTAGGCGCCATCTTAGTGAAGTCGGCGCCATTTTGGTGATGTCCGCGCCATCTTCGTGAGGTCGGCGCCATTTTCGTGAGGTTGGCGACATCTTCGGAAGGTCTGCGCCATGTTCGGGAGTCCGGCGCCATTTTGGTGAGGTCAGCACCATCTGGGTGACCTCGGCGCTATCTATTTTGGTGAGGTCGGCGCCACCATCATGAGGTGGGCGCCATCTTCGTGAGGTCGGCGCCATTTTGTGAGGTCAGCACCATCTTCGTGAGGTCGGAGCCATCTTCGTGAGGTCGGTGCTATCTCGTGAGCGCCATCTTTGTGAGGTCGACGCCATTTTGGCGAGGTCAGCGCCATCTTCATGAGATCGGCGCCATCTTGGTGAGGTCGGCGCCATCTTCGTGAGGTCGGCGCCATCTTTGTGAGGTCGGTGCTATTTTTGTGAGTTAGGCGCCATCTTTGTGAGGTTGACGCCATCTTCGTGAGGTCGGCACCATCTTCATGATGTCGGCGCTATTTTCATGAGGTCAGCGCCATTTTGCTGAGGTCGGCGTCATCTTCGTGACGTCGGTGCATTTTGTGAGGTCGGAGCCATTTTGGTGAGGTCGGCGCCATCTTCGTGAGGTCGGTGCCATCTTCGTGAGGTCGGCGCCATTTTGGTGAGGTCGGCGCCATTTTGGTGAGGTCGGCGCCATCTTCGTGAGGTCGGCACTAATTTTGTGAGGTCAGCGCCATTTTGGTGAGGTCGGCGCCATTTTATTGAGGTCGGCGACTTTTTGGTGAAGTCAGCGCCATCTTCGTGAGGTCGGCGCAATCTTCGTGAGGTTGCACCATTTGGTGAGGTCGCACCATTTTGTGAGGTCGGCGCCATTTTGGTGAGGTCGGCGCCATCTTCGTGAGGTCGGCGCCATCTTCATGACATCGGCGACATTTTGGTGACGTCGGCTCCATTTTGGTGAGGTCGGCCCCATTTTGGTGAGGTCGGCACAATCTTCGTGAGTTCGGCACTATTTTCGTGAGGTTGGCGCCATTTTCATGAGGTCCGCTCTATCTTCGTGAGGTCGACGCAATCTTCGTGAGGTCGGCGCATTTCGTGAGGTCGGCGCCATTTCGGTGACTTCGGCGCCACTTTGGTGAGGTCGGCGCCATCTTCGTGATGTCGACGCCATCTTCGTGAGGTCGGCGCCATTTTGTGAGGTCGGCGCTATATTCCTGAGGTCGGCGCCATCTCGTGAGGTCAGCGCTATTTCGTGAGGTCGGCGCCATTTGGTGAGGTCGGCCATTTTGGTGAGGTCGGCGCCATCTTCGTGAGGTCGGCACCATCTTCGTGAGGTCAGCGCCATCTTCTGAGGTCGCCATCTTCGTGAGGTCAGCGCATTTCGTGAGGTCGCGCCATTTTGGTGAGTCGGCACATTTTGGTGAGGTCGCGCCATTTTGGTGAGGTCGGCGCCATCTTCGTGAAGTCAGAGCCATCTTCGTGAGGTCGGGGCCATCTTCGTGACGTCGGCGCTATTTTCGTGAGGTCGGCGCCATTTTGGTGAGGTCGGCACAATCTTTGTGAGGTCGGCGCCATCTTCGTGAAGTCGGCGCCATTTTCGTGAGGTCGGCGCCATCTTCGTGAGGTCGGCGCCATCTTCGTGAGGTCGGCGCCATTTTCGTGAGTCGGCGCCATTTTGTGAGGTCGGCGCCATTTTGGTGAGGTCGGCGCCATCTTCGTGAGTCGGCGCCATTTTCGTGAGGTCGGCGCCATTTGGTGAGGTCGGCGCCATCTTCGTGAGGTCGGCGCCATCTTCGTGAGGTCGGCGCCATCTTCGTGAGGTCGGCGCATTTTCGTGAGGTCGGCGCCATTTTGGTGAGGTCGGCGCCATCTTTGTGAGGTCGGCGCCATTTTCGTGAGGTCGCCGCCATTTTGGTGAGGTCGGCGCCATCTTCGTGAGGTCGGCGCTATTTTGTGAGGTCAGCGCCATTTGGTGAGGTCGGCCATCTCGTGAGGTCGGCGCCATTTTGGTGAGGTCGGCGCCATCTTCGTGAGGTCGGCACATTTCGTGAGGTCGGCGCCATTTTCATGACGTCGGCGCCATTTTCGTGAGGTCAGCGCCATTTTATTGACGTCGGCGCCATCTTCGTGAGGTCGGCGCCATCTTTGCGAGGTCGGCGCTATTTTCGTGAGGTCGGCGCCATTTTGGTGAGGTCGGCGCCATCTTCGTGAGGTCGGCGCCATCTTCGTGAGTCGGCGCCATTTTGTGAGTCGCGCCATTTTCGTGAGGTCGGCGCCATTTTCGTGAGGTCGGCGCCATCTTCGTGAGGTCAGCGCTATTTGTGAGGTCGGCGCCATTTTCGTGAGTTCGGCGCCATCTTCGTGAGGTCGGCGCCATTTTCGTGAGGTCGGCCCTATTTCGTGAGGATTGCACCATTTTGGTGAGTTCGCGCCATTTTGGTGAGGTCGGCGCCATTTTGGTGAGGTTGTCGCCATCTTCGTGAGGTCGGCGCCATCTTTGTGAGGTCGGTGCTATTTTTGTGAGTTAGGCGCCATCTTTGTGAGGTTGGTGCCATCTTCGTGAGGTCGGCGCCATTTTCGTGAGGTCGGCACTATTTTCGTGAGGTCGGCGCCATCTTCGTGAGGTCGGCGCCATTTCGTGAGGTCGCGCCATCTTCGTGAGGTCGGGGCCATTTTCGTGAGGTCGGCGCCATTTTGGTGAGTCGGCGCCATCTTCGTGAGGTCGGCGCCATTTTCGTGAGGTCGGCGCCATCTTCGTGAGGTCGGCACGATTTTCATGGGGATGGCGCCATTTTGGTGAGGTCGGCGCCATCTTCGTGAGGTCGGCGCCATCTTCGTGAGGTCGGCGCCATCTTCGTGAGGTCGGCGCCATCTTCGTGAGTCAGCACTATTTCGTGAGGTCGGCGCCATTTGGTGAGGTCGGCGTCATCTTCGTGACGTCGGCGCCATCTTCGTGAGGTCGGCACCATCTTCGTGAGGTCAGCGCCATCTTCTGGAAGTCGGAACCATCTTCATGAGGTTGGTGCCATCTTCGTGAGGTCGGCGCCATCTTCGTGAGGTCGGCGCTATTTTCGTGACGTCGGCGCCATCTTAGTGAGGTCGGCACCATCTTCTTGAGGTCGGCGCCACCTTTGTGAGGTCGGCGCTATTTTCGTGACGTCGGCGCCATTTTGGTGAGTTCGGCGCTATTTTCGGGATGTCGGCGCCATTTTGGTGAGGTCGGCGCCATCATCGTGAGGTCGGCGCCATTTTGGTGAGGTTGTCGCCATCTTCGTGAGGTCGGCGCATATTCGTGAGGTTGGCGCCATTTTTGTGAGGTCGACGCCATTTTCGTGAGGTCGGCGCCATTTCATGACGTCGGCGCCATCTTCTGGAGGTAGGCACCATCTTCGTGAGGTCAGCGCTATTTTCGTGAGGTCGGCGCCATTTTGGTGAGGTCAGCACCATCTTCGTGAGGTCGGCGCCATCTTGGTGCGGTCGGCGCCATCTTCGTGATGTCAGCGCTATTTCGTGACGTCGGCGCCATTTTACTGAAGTCGGCACTATTTTCGTCAGGTAGGCGCCGTTTTGATGAGGTCGGCGCCATCTTCGTGAGGTCGGCGCCATCTTCTGGAGGTAGGCACCATCTTCGTGATGTTGGTGCTATCCTCGTGTTTCGGCGCCATCTTTGTGAGATCGGCGCCATCTTGCTGAGGTCGGCGCCATTTTCGTGAGGTCGGCGCCATCTTGGTGGGTTCGGTGCCATTTTCGTGAGGTCGGCGCCATGTTTGTGAGGTTGGTGCTATTTTTGTAAGTTAGGCGCCATCTTTGTGAGTTCGGCGCCATCTTCGTGATGTCGTCCCTAGGTTCGTGAGGATTGCACCATTTTGGTGTGTTCGCCTCCATTTTGGTGAGGTCGGCGCCATATTGGTGCAGTCGGCGCCATCTTCGTGAGGTCGGCGCCATCTTTGTGAGGTCGGTGCTATTTTTGTGAGTTAGGCGCCATCTTTGTGAGGTTGACGCCATCTTCGTGAGGTCGGCACCATCTTCATGATGTCGGCGCTATTTTCATGAGGTCAGCGCCATTTTGCTGAGGTCGGCGTCATCTTCGTGACGTCGGTGCTATTTTAGTGAGGTCGGCGCCATTTTGGTGAGGTCGGCACCATCTTCGTGAGGTCGGTGCCATCTTCGTGAGTCGGCGCTATTTTCGTGAGTTGGCGCCATTTTGGTGAGGTCGGCGCCATCTTCGTGAGGTCGGCGCTATTTTCGTGAGGTCGGTGCGATTTTTGTGAGGTCCGCGCCATCTTCGTAACGTCGGCACCATATTCGTGACGTCATCGCCATATTCGTGAGGTCCGCGCCATCTTCGTGACGTCGCCGCCATCTTCGTGACGTTGGCGCCATTTTCGTGAAGTTGTCGCTATTTTGTTGAGGTCGGCGCCATTTTCGTGAGGTCAGCGCTACTTCCGTGAGGACGGCGCCATTTTGGTGAGGTCGGAGCCATTTTGGTGCAGTCGGCGCCCTCTTTGTGAGGTCGGCGCCATCTTCTGGAGGTCAGAACCATCTTCATGAGGTCAGCGCTATCTTCGTGAGGTCGGCGCCATCTTCGTCAGGTCGACACCATTTTGGCAAGATCGGCGCCATCTTTGTGAGGTCGGTGCTATTTTTGTGAGTTAGGCGCCATCTTTGTGAGGTTGGTGCCATCTTCGTGAGGTCGGCGCCACCTTCATGAGGTCGGTGCAATACTCATGGTGTCGGCGCTATTTTCATGAGCTCAGGGCCATTTTGGTGAGGTCGGCGCCATCTTCGTGAAGTCGACGCTATTTTCGTAAGTTTGGAGCCATTTTGTTGAGGTCGGCACCACCTTCGTGTAGTCGGCGCCATTTTCGTGTAGTCGGCGCCATTTTTGTGAGGTCGGCGCTATTTTTGTGAGGTCGGTACCATTTTCGTAAAGTCTTCACTATTTCCGTTATTATGGCGCTATTTTCGTAAGTTCGGCGCCATTTTGGTGAGGTCGGCGCCATCTTCATGAGATCGGCGCCATCTTCTAGAGGTCGTCACCATCTTCGTGAGGTTGGCGCTATTTTCGTGACATCGGCGCCATTTTGGTGAGGTCGGCGCCATCTTCTTGAGGTCGGCGCTATTTTTGTGAGATCACCGCCATTTTGGTGAGGTCGGCGCCATCATCGTGAGGTCGGCGCCATTTTGGTGAGGTTGTCGCCATCTTCGTGAGGTCGGCGCAGTATTCGTGAGGTTGACACCATTTTGGTGAGGTCGACGCCATTTTGGTGAGGTCGGCGCCATCTTCATGACGTCGGCGCCATCTTCTGGAGGTAGGCACCATCTTCGTTAGGTCAGCGCTATTTTCGTGAGGTCGGCGCCATTTTGGTGAGGTCAGCACCATCTTCGTGAGGTCGGCACCATCTTCGTGAGGTCAGCGCCATCTTGGTGCGGTCGGCGCCATCTTCGTGATGTCAGTGCTATTTCGTGACGTCGGAGCCATTTTGGTGAAGTCGCCGCCATTTTGGTGAGGTGGGCACTATTTTCTTCAGGTAGGCGCCGTTTTGATGAGGTCGGCGCCATCTTCGTGAGGTCGGCGCCATCTTCTGGGGTAGGCACCATCTTCTTGAGGTCAGCGCTATTTTCGTGAGGTCGGCGCCATTTTGGTGAGTTCGGCGCCATCTTCATGATGTCGGCGCCATCTTCGTGACGTCAGCGCCATCTTTGTGAGGTCGGTGCTATTTTCGTGAGGTCAGCGCAATTTTGGTGAGGTCCGCCCCATTTTGGTGAGGTCGGCACCATCTTCGTGAGGTCGGCGCTATTTCGTGACATCGGCTCCATTTTGGTGATGTCAGCGCCATTTTGGTGAGGTCGGCACTATTTTCGTGAGGTAGGCGCCATCTTAGTGAAGTCGCCGCCATTTTGGTGAGGTCGGCGCTATTTTCTTGAGGTAGTCGCCATTTTG
This sequence comes from Indicator indicator, assembly GCF_027791375.1. Taxonomy (NCBI): domain Eukaryota; kingdom Metazoa; phylum Chordata; class Aves; order Piciformes; family Indicatoridae; genus Indicator; species Indicator indicator. The sequence goes on along the minus strand of NW_026539385.1, from coordinate 6,947 downwards.
TGAGGTCGGCGCCATCTTCGTGAGGTCGGCGCCATCTTCTGGAGGTAGGCACCATCTTGGTGAGGTCAGCGCTATTTTCGTGAGGTAGGCGCCATTTAGGTGAGGTCAGCACCATCTTCGTGAGTTCGGCACTATATTCGTGAGTTCGGCGACATTTTGGTGAGGTCGGCGCCATCTTCGTGAGGTCGGCGCCATTTTTGTGAGGTCAGCGCCATCTTCATGAGATCGGCGCCATCTTGGTGAGGTCGGCGCCATTTTCGTGAGGTCGGCGCCATCTTTGTGAGGTTGGTGCTATTTTTGTAAGTTAGGCGCCATCTTTGTGAGTTCGGCGCCATCTTCGTGAGTTCGGCGCCATTTTCGTGAGGTCGGCCCTAGTTTCGTGAGGATTGCACCATTTTGGTGTGTTCGCCTCCATTTTGGTGAGGTCGGCGCCATATTGGTGCGGTCGGCGCCATCTTCGTGAGGTCGGCGCCATCTTTGTGAGGTCGGTGCTATTTTTGTGAGTTAGGCGCCATCTTTGTGAGGTTGACGCCATCTTCGTGAGGTCGGCACCATCTTCATGATGTCGGCGCTATTTTCATGAGGTCAGCGCCATTTTGCTGAGGTCGGCGTCATCTTCGTGACGTCGGTGCTATTTTAGTGAGGTCGGAGCCATTTTGGTGAGGTCGGCACCATCTTCGTCAGGTCGGTGCCATCTTCGTGATGTCGGCGTTATTTTCGTGAAGTTGGCGCCATTTTGGTGAGGTCGACGCCATCTTCGTGAGGTCGGCACTATTTTCGTGAGGTTGGTGCGATTTTGTGAGGTCCACGCCATCTTCGTAACGGTCGGCGCCATCTTCGTGAGGTCGGCGCCATCTTCGTGAGGTCAGCGGTATTTCCATGAGGTCAGCGCCGTTTTGGTGAGGTCGGCGCCATTTTGGTGAGGTTGTCGCCATCTTCGTGAGGTCAGCACCATTTTGGTGAGGTCAGCGCCATCTTCCTGAGGTCGTCAACATCTTCGTGAGGTCAGCGCCGTTTTGGTGAGATCGGCACAATTTTGGTGAGGTCAGCGCCATTTTGGTGAATTCGACGCCATCTTCGTGAGGTCGGCACCATCTTCGTGAGGTCGGGGCCATCTTCATGAGTTCGGCGCTATTTTGGTGAGGTCGGCGCCATTTTGGTGAGGTCGGCGCCATCTTCGTTAGGTCGGCGCCATCTTCGTGAAGTCGGCGCCATATTCGTGAGGTCTGCGCCATCTTCGTGAGGTTGGGGCCATCTTCGTGAGGTCGGCGCTATTTTTGTGAGATCGGCGCCATTTTGGTGACGTCGCCGCCATTTTGGTGAGGCCGGCGCCATCTTCGTGAGATCGGCACCATCTTCACGAGTTCGGCGCCATTTTGGTGAAGTCGCCGCCATCTTCGTGAGGTCGGCGCCATCTCTGTGAGGTCGGCGCCATCTTCGTGAGGTCGGCGCGATTTTGGTGAGGTCGGCACCATCTTCGTGAGATCAGCACTATTTTCGTGAGGTCGGCGCCATTTGGTGAGGTCGGCGTCATCTTCGTGACGTCGGCGCCATCTTCGTGAGGTCGGCACCATCTTCGTGAGGTCATCGCCATCTTCTGGAAGTCGGAACCATCTTCATGAGGTCAGTGCTGTTTTCGTGAGGTCGGTGCCATCTTCGTGAGGTCGGCGCTATTTTTGTCACGTCGGCGACATTTTGGTGAGGTCGGCACCATCTTCTTGAGGTCGGCACCACCTTTGTGTGGTCGGTGCTATTTTCGTGACGTCGGCGCCATTTTGGTGAGTTCGGCGCTATTTTCGTGATGTCGGCGCCATTTTGGTGAGGTCGGCGCCATCATCGTGACGTCGGCGCAATTTTGGTGAGGTTGTCGCCATCTTCGTGAGGTCGGCGTCATTTTGGTCAGGTTGGCGCCATTTTGTGAGGTCGGCGCCATCTTCGTGAGGTCGGCGCCATGTTCATGAGGTCGGCGCCATCTTCTGGAGGTAGGCACCATCTTCGTGAGGTCAGCGCTATTTTCGTGAGGTCCGAGCTGTTTTGGTGAGGTCAGCACCATCTTCGTGAGGTCGGCGCCATCTTGGTGCGGTCGGCGCCATCTTCGTGATGTCAGCGCTATTTCGTGACGTCGGCGCCATTTTGTGAAGTCGGCGCCATTTTGGTGAGGTCGGCGCCGTTTTGATGAGGTCGGCGCTATCTTCGTGAGGTCGGCGCCATCTTCTGGAGGTAGGCACAATCTTCGTGATGTCGGTGCTATCCTCGTGTTTCGGCGCCATCTTTGTGAGGTCGACGCCATTTTGGCGAGGTCAGTGCCATCTTCATGAGATCGGCGCCATCTTGGTGAGGTCGGCGCCATTTTCGTGAGGTCGGCGCCATCTTTGTGAGGTTGGTGCTATTTTTGTAAGTTAGGCGCCATCTTTGTGAGTTCGGCGCCATCTTCGTGAGTTTGGCGCCATTTTCGTGAGGTCGGCCCTAGGTTCGTGAGGATTGCACCATTTTGGTGTGTTCGCCTCCATTTTGGTGAGGTCGGCGCCATATTGGTGCAGTCGGCGCCATCTTCGTGAGGTCGGCGCCATCTTTGTGAGGTCGGTGCTATTTTTGTGAGTTAGGCGCCATCTTTGTGAGGTTGACGCCATCTTCGTGAGGTCGGCACCATCTTCATGATGTTGGCGCTATTTTCATGAGGTCAGCGCCATTTTGCTGAGGTCGGCGTCATCTTCGTGACGTCGGTGCTATTTTAGTGAGGTCGGAGCCATTTTGGTGAGGTCGGCACCATCTTCGTCAGGTCGGTGCCATCTTCGTGATGTCGGCGTTATTTTCGTGAAGTTTGCGCCATTTTTGTGAGGTCGACGCCATCTTCGTGAGGTCGGCGCTATTTTCGTGATGTTGGTGCGATTTTTGTGAGGTCCACGCCATCTTCGTAACGTCGGCACCATATTCGTGACGTCGGCGCCATATTCGTGAGGTCGGCGCCATCTTTGTGAGGTCAGCGGTATTTCCATGAGGTCAGTGCCGTTTTGGTGAGGTCGGCGCCATATTGGTGCAGTCGACGCCATCTTCGTGAGGTCAGCACCATTTTGGTGAGGTCAGCACCATCTTCCTGAGGTCGTCAACATCTTCGTGAGGTCAGCGCTATTTCCATGAGGTCAGCGCCGTTTTGGTGAGCTCGGCACAATTTTGGTGAGGTCAGCACCATTTTGGTGAGGTCGGCGCCATCTTCGTGAGGTCGGCACCATCTTCGTGAGGTCGGGGCCATCTTCATGAGTTCGGCGCTATTTTGGTGAGGTCGGCGCCATTTTGGTGAGGTCGGCGCCATCTTCGTTAGGTCGGCGCCATCTTCGTGAAGTCGGCGCCATATTCGTGAGGTCTGCGCCATCTTCGTGAGGTTGGGGCCATCTTCGTGAGGTCGGCGCTATTTTTGTGAGATGGGCGCCATTTTGGTGAGTTCGGCGCCATCTTCATGAGGTCGACGCCATTTTGGTCAGGTCGGCGCCAACTTCGTGAGGTCGGCGCCATCTTCATGATGTCGGCGCTATTTTTGTGAGGTCGGAGCCATTTTGCTGAGGTCGGCGCCATCTTCGTGAGGTCGGCGCCATCTTCATGACGTCATAACTATTTTTGTGAGATCGTCGCCTTTTTGGTGAGGTCGGCGCCATCTCCGTGAGGTCGGCGCTATTTTTGTGAGGTCGACGTCGTCTTCGTGAGATCAGCACAATTTTGGTGAGGTCGGCGCCATTTTGATGACGTCTGCACCATCTTCGTGAGGTTGGGGCCATCTTCGTGAGGTCGGCGCTATTTTTGTGAGATCGGCGCCATTTTGGTGACGTCGCCGCCATTTTGGTGAGGCCGGCGCCATCTTCGTGAGATCGGCACCATCTTCATGAGTTCGGCGCCATTTTGGTGAAGTCGCCCCCATCTTCGTGAGGTCGGCGCCATCTCTGTGAGGTCGGCGCCATCTTCGTGATGTCAGCGCTATTTCGTGACATCGGTGCCATTTTGGTGAAATCGCCGCCATTTTGGTGAGGTGGGCACTATTTTCGTCAGGTAGGTGCTGTTTTGATGATGTCGGCGCCATCTTCGTGAGGTCGGCGCCATCTTCTGGAGGTAGGCACCATCTTTGTGAGGTCAGCGCTATTTTCGTTAGGTCGGTGCCATCTTTGTGAGGTTGGTGCTATTTTTGTGAGTTAGGCGCCATCTTTGTGAGTTCGGCGCCATCTTCGTGAGTTCGGCGCCATTTTCATGAGGTCGGCCCTAGGTTCGTGAGGATTGCACCATTTTGGTGTGTTCGCCTTCATTTTGGTGAGGTCAGAGCCATTTTGGTGCAGTCGGCGCCCTCTTTGTGAGGTCAGCGCCATCTTCTGGAGGTCAGAACCATCTTCATGAGGTCAGCGCTATCTTCGTGAGGTCGGCGCCATCTTCGTAAGGTCGAGGCCATTTTGGCAAGGTCGGCGCCATCTTTGTGAGGTCGGTGCCATCTTCGTGAGGTCGGCACTATTTCCGTGAGGTCGGTGCGATTTTTGTGAGGTCCGCACCATCTTCGTAACGTCGGCACCATATTCGTGAGTTTGGCGCCATCTTCATGAGGTCTGAGCCATCTTCGTGACGTCGGCGCCATCTTCGTGACGTCAGCGCCATCTTCGTGACATCGGCGCCATTTTCGTGAGGTAGGCGCTATTTTGTTGAGGTCGGCGCCATTTTCGTGAGGTCAGCGCTACTTCCGTGAGGACGGCACCATTTTGTTGAGTTCGGAGCCATTTTGGTGCAGTCGGCACCCTCTTTGTGAGGTCAGCGCCATTCTGGAGGTCAGAACCATCTTCATGAGGTCAGCGCTATCTTCGTGAGGTCGGCGCCATCTTCGTGAGGTCAACGCCATTTTGGCAAGGTCGGCGCCATCTTTGTGAGGTCGGTGCTATTTTTGTGAGTTAGGCGCCATCTTTGTGAGGTTGGTGCCATCTTCGTGAGGTCGGCGCCATCTTCATGAGGTCGACGCCATTTTGGCGAGGTCAGCGCCATCTTCATGAGATCGGCGCCATATTGGTGCGGTCGGCACTATCTTCGTGAGGTCGGCGCCATCTTTGTGAGGTCGGTGCTATTTTTGTGAGTTAGGCGCCATATTTGTGAGGTTGACGCCATCTTCGTGAGGTCGGCACCATCTTCATGATGTTGGCGCTATTTTCATGAGGTCGGCGCCATCTTCTTGAGGTCGGCGCCATCTTCGTGAGGTCGGCGCCATCTTCGTGAGGTCGGTGCAATTTTAGTGAGGTCGGAGCCATTTTGGTGAGGTCGGCACCATCTTCATGAGGTCGGTGCCATCTTCGTGATGTCGGCGTTATTTTCGTGAAGTTGGCGCCATTTTGGTGAGGTCGGCGCCATCTTCGTGACGTCGGTGCCATCTTCGTGACGTCGGCGCCATTTTCGTGACGTTGGCGCCATTTTCGTGAGGTCGGCGCCATCTTCGTGAGTCGCGCCATCTTCGTGACGTCGGCGCCATCTTCGTGACGTCGGCGATATTTTCGTGAGGTCGGCGCCATCTTACTGAGTTTGGCGCTATTTTCGTGAGGTCGGCGCCATTTCGTGAGGTCGGCGCCATCTTCGTGAGGTCGGCGCCATCTTCGTGAGGTCAGCGCTATTTTCGTGAGGTCGGCGCCATTTTGGTGAGGTCGGCGCCATCTTCGTGAGGTCGGCGCCATTTTCGTGAGTTTGGCGACATCTTTGTGAGGTCGGCGCCATCTTCGTGAGGTCGACGTAATCTTCGTGAGGTCGGCGCTATCTTCGTGAGGTCGGCGCCATCTTCGTGAGGTCGGCGCCATTTTGGTGAGGTCAGCGCCATCTTCGTGAGGTCGGCGCTATTTTGTGAGTTAGGCGCCATCTTTGTGAGTTCGGCGCCATCTTCGTGAGTTCGGCGCCATCTTCGTGAGGTCGGCGCCATTTTCGTGAGGTGCGCCATTTTGGGTCGCCATTTTGTGAGGTCGGCGCCATTTTGTGAGGTCGGCGCCATCTTCGTGAGGTCGGCGCCATCTTCGTGAGGTCGGCGCCATTTTGTGAGGTCGGCGCCATTTTGGTGAGGTCGGCGCCATCTTCGTGAGGTCGGCGCCATCTTCTGTGAGGTCGGCGCCATCTTCGTGAGGTCGGCGCATTTTGTGAGGTCGGCGCCATCTTCGTGAGGTCGGCGCCATCTTCGTGAGTCGGCGCTATTTTCGTGAGGTCGGCGCCATTTTGGTGAGTTCGGCGCCATCTTCGTGAGGTCGGCGCCATCTTCGTGAGGTCGGCGCCATCTTCGTGAGGTCGGCGCCATCTTCGTGAGGTCGGCGCCATCTTCATGAGGTCAGGGCCATTTTGGTGAGGTCGGCGCCATCTTCGTGAGGTCGGCGCTATTTTCGTGAGTCGGCGCCATTTTGGTGAGGTCGGCGCCATCTTCGTGAGGTCGGCGCCATTTTCGTGAGGTCGGCGCCATTTTGGTGAGGTCGGCGCCATTTTGTGAGGTCGGCGCCATCTTCGTGAGGTCGGCGCCATTTTGGTGAGGTCGGCGCCATCTTATGGAGGTCGGCGCCATCTTCGTGATGTCGGCGCCATCTTCATGAGGTCGGCACCATCTTCGTGAGGTCGGCGCAATTGTCGTGAGTTTGCACCATTTTGGTGAGGTCGGCACTATTTTCGTCAGGTCGGCTCCATTTCGTGAGGTCAGCGCCATTTTGGTGAGGTCGGCGCCATCTTCGTGAGGTCGTCGCCATTTTCATGAGGTCATCGCCATCTTCGTGAGGTCGGCGCCATTTTGGTGAGGTCGGCGCCATTTTCGTGTGGTCGGCGGCATTTTGGTGAGGTCGGCGCCATCTTCATGAGGTCGGCGCCATCTTCGTGAGGTAGGCACCATCTTCGTGAGGTCAGCGCTATTTTCGTGAGGTCGGCGCCATTTTGGTGAGGTCAGCACCATCTTCGTGAGGTCGGCCCATCTT
>NW_026539384.1:0-17868 GCF_027791375.1 Indicator indicator | reverse complement strand
CTGCTCAAGGAGAAGAGGGTACCCAGGGGCACCAGGCGGGAGGGGGAGGGCAGCCTGGGGACGTGGGGGTGGCTGTCCTCCCTGGCAGGGAAGGTTGGTACCAAGCAGGGCTGACTGGAGGCATCTCCTGCTGCAGAGTGCCAGGCCAGAGCGGGAGTGGCCCCTGGATGCAGCCAAGGTCTACATGGGCATCAAGAAGAAGCTGAAGCCACCAGCACAGTAGGTGGCACCTTCCCTGGCCATGGCCCTGGGCTGGGAACCCAGCTGCTGGCAGCAAGCTGAGCCCCAGCAGCACCCAAAGCTGTGACAAGTCCGTGCCCCTGGGGTGACCTCAGCTTCCCCCCTGGCCCTCAGGCTGGCTGAGCTTGGTGCTGCTGCCCTGCAGCCTGTCCCTCCCTTCCTCCCTTCAGGTGGGGTTTCACCCTCAGCCTGGACAAGCAGCAGCTGTGAGTATCTGCCTCTGCTTCCTGGGGCTGGGGACATCTCAGCCCACACTGCCCAGAGCCCTGGGGGGCAGGGCAAAGCCGGTGCCTGGGCACCCAAGGGTGGGAGCTGGCAGAAAGTGAGGGCTGAGCTCCAGGGGCAATCCACCTCCATAGCACAAACCCTTCCCACCTCCCCTGGGAGGAGCTGCTGAGGTCATCCAGGCACCCAGCTCCAGACGGAGCTGCCCAGCTCTGTGTCACCTGTGTTGGTTGTGCTGCCTGCCAGCTGTCACCCACAGGATGGGGGAATCACAGAACCATTCTGCTTGGAAGAGACCTTGCAGCTCTTGGAGCCCAAGCCTTACCCCAGCACTGCCCCAGCACCACCACCCCATGGCCCTCAGCTCCAGGGCTGTGAAACCCCTCCCGGGGATGGGGACTCCACCACTGCCCTGGGCAGCCTGGGCCAGGCCTTGGCAAGCCTCAAGGGGAAGAAATTGTTCCTCATGGCCAACCTGAACCTCCCCTGAGGTCCCCTGTTTCCTCTTGTCCTGTCACTTGTTACTAGGGAGCAGACCCCAACCCCCACCTGGCTGCAGCCTCCTCTCAGGAGCTGTAGAGAGCAATGAGGTCTCCCTCAGCCTCCTCTGCTCCACACTAACCACCCCCAGCTCCCTCAACTGCTCCTCCCCAGCCCTCTTCCCCAGACCCTTCCCCACCTCTGTTGCCCTTCTCTGGACCTGCTCCAGCTCCTCCATGTCCTTCTTGGAGTGAGGAGCTCCTAACCCAACTCAGCTTTCAGCAGAGCATTCTGTGTCCCCATGCACCCAGCACCAGCTGCTCCTTCTTCTCAGGATGGCTGAGCCTAAGTGCCCCATGGGTGCCCAGCAAGCTCCTGCCTTGCCCTGAAGCAGAGATTAGGGCACACAGAGAGGTTGAGAGGTGCAGCTCCACTAGATGAGGCTGTGCCTGAGGGGGTTAGGTTCACTGGCAAGGTGACAAGGGGACATGGGCCACCCCCTCCCCATTGCACCTCCTCCCTGGCAGCTTCTCAGCTGTCTCTTCTGCAGGTACTTGGTGTGCTCGGGGCAGGCTGAGCTGTGGGACTGGACCACCAGCATCCTCAAGGCTCAGGTGGGTGCAGGCTGGGCTGGGGAGGGGCTAGGGAGGGGGTAAGAAGGGGCTGGGAAGGGGCTGAGCTAGGAAGGGGCTGCCAGGACCTGACAAGGCTCAGGTGGGAGCAGGCTGGGCTGGGCTGGGCTGGGCTGGGCTGGGAGAATCTGATAAGGCTCAGGTGGGTGCAGGATGAGCTGGGCTGGGAAGGGGCTGCCAGGACCTGACAAGGCTCAGGTGGGCACAGGCTGGGCTGGGCTGGGCTGGGCTGGGCTGGAAGAATCTGATAAGGCTCAGGTGGGTGCAGGATGAGCTGGGCTGGGAAGGGGCTGGCAGGACCTGACAAGGCTCAGGTGGGCACAGGCTGGGCTGGGAGGGGCTGGCAGGCCCTGACCCCCCTCTGCCTGCCCTGTGCCCGTGCCCAGCACGATGACCTGCGCCCTGTGATCCTGCGCCGGCGCTCCTCCTCCGACCTGGCCAAGCAGAAGTTTGGCACCATGCCTCTGGTGCCCCTGCATGGGGACAGCACCGATGCCACCATGCTCTCTGCCAACCAGACCCTGGTAAATCCTCTACAGCTCCCCCTGCCCCCCACCCCCAGCTCCCTGTGCCCATCTGAAAGGGCAGGGTCCTGGAGATGGTCGCATGCTGCCCGGCAGGGATGGGGAGGCTTTGGGGGTGTGCCCTTGAGCTGGGCAGCCTCTGAGTGCTGCCCTCGTGTCCGTAGCACCTCTCTGTGTGCCCTGGGAGGGCACTGGGGTGCTGAACCCACTGCCCAGAGCCCTCCCATGGTCCTGCTGCATGCTTGCTCCTGCTTACCCCTGCCCATCTCCCCTCTTCCCAGCGCCGGCTCCACACACGGAGGACTCTGTCCATGTTCTTTGTAAGTACCCTCACAGGTGGAGCATCCTCCCTGCTGCAAGGGTTTGCCTGCAGCACCTCACCCACGCTCAGAGACAGGCCTGGGCCACCCTGCCCATGCTGGGTGGCACAGGAGGAGGTCCCACACTCGTGGACAGGGGTCCCTGCGTGGTGCCAGTCCAGTCCTCAGAGCCTCTCCTGCTTGGGTGTGTGCTGCCCACTCCGAGGGGCTCAGTGTAGGCAATGAGAGGTTCTCTCCACGGGGGCCACCTGGATGGGCCTCACCTCCCCTGGCTTTGTGCTCTGCTGTGCCACCCCAGCCTGGTGACGTGGACCTCAGCAAGGACCAACATGTTCACCTGCCACCAGAGGTGGGGCAAGAAGGGTCAGCAGTGCCTGACCCCTGCAGGCACCAACCCCAGCGGGGAGGGGACGAGGCCCCCCCCAGCTACCAAGTGCAGGGTGGGCACAAGGAGGGGGTACAAAGCAGGGGGGTAGGAAGGGGGACATGTGAATGGTGTGGACAGTGCCCCTCAGCCCATCCCCCTGCCCTCCTCCAGCCCATGAAGATGCACCAGGACTCCTTGGAGGAGCAGCAGGAGAAGGAGGTGGACACTGATCCTGTGTACGAGGAGGTGGGCAACTTCCCTGAGCTGGCAGGGCTGGAGCTGGGGCAGGGCCTGCTGGCAGACCTCTCGGCAGTGCCCACCACGGACAGGTCCAAGGAGCTGAGCCCCTTCCCTGAGCAGCCCCCAGGCACGGCGCTGCGCTCCTCCCTGCCCGCCAGCCCCGCCCGGAGGCTGCCAGGTCCCTCTGTCACCAAAGCCCTGTCCCTGGAAAGGGGCCTGAACCTGGAGAGCGACAAAGCCACCTCCCAGGGGCTGCGAGCCACCAAAACAGCTTCCCTGGAGAGGGACAGGGAGCCGTCCCTGCTGCTGGACTGGGAGGAGGCAGCCGCCGCCGGGAGCGGGGCCGGCACGGATAGCTCGCTGGAGACGCCCAGGAAGAGGAGCGTGCAGCCTTCCTCCCCCATCAGCGACAAACTCATCCAGGAGCTCAGCAGCGTCATCCTCAGGAAGAACGAGGGCCAGCCGCCGGTGACGTGAGCTCCTGTGCCCGAGGGGCAGCCCCCACCCCGGGGGTCAAGTCGTGCCCGGTGGCAGCGCCCATGGGCACCCTGCGGAGCCCTCTCTCCTCCTCCTCCTCCTCCTCCTTCTGACCCCGGGCTGGGAGCAGCGACCGGTGAGGACCGCGGGGGGGATGCATGGGGACCAGGCTGCCGAGCTGAGGTCCCCCCACCTTGGAGGACCACTGGGGACCCACTGGGGACACTGCCACCTGCTCTGGTGGGTGGCACCTCGGGGCCAGGGCCCTGCGCCAAGGGCAGCAAGCAAAAGGGACACTGAAAGCAGAGCCCTGGTGCCCACTGGCTTTGGCACCGTGCTGGGCAGCAGGGGGACAGGGTGCCAGCGTGGGGGGACACAGCAGGATGTCCCCTTCCTAGAGCTGGGGGCAGGCCAAGCAAGCCATGCCTCACCTTCTTGCATCTCCCATGGTGGATTTTGGGGTGTGGCAGGGGGCAGTCAAGAGGGGCAGGGCAGGGCTGGCCATGTGTGCCCAGAGAGTTGCCCTGGTGATGGAGGACAGCTCCTGCCCAGCTGAGGGCTTCACACCTGCTCCTGCCACCAGCAAGGACAAATAAAGGTTTATTTGTGCACTGGAGGGGTTGGTCACTGCAGGAGGAGCGGGGGGGGGGGGGGGGGGGGTGGGACAAGGAGGAGACAGGGACAAGCTGGGGGCACACATGGGACATGGCCAAGCCAGGGCCAAGTCCTGGTGGAGCTCAGAGCCAGGCTGGGAGTTTTCTCCCCACTCCTGCTGCCAACCAAGGGGCAGGATGATGTCCACTGCCTGGGGAGGGGACACACAGCACCTCCTCAGGTGCCTACAGCTGGCTCTGCTCGCTGGACCTCAGGGGCAAGGCTGCCTTCTCTGAGGTCCTCCCTGAGGAGGTCTCCAGCCCAGTCAGGCAGCAGCTGCCTGCCCTCTGCACCCAGCCCCGGAAATCCTGGGAGCTGTAGAAGTAGAGGAAGGGATCAAAGCAGTTGCTGAGGGCAGCCAGCACCAGGGCCACGGTGTACAGCAGGTAGCTGATGTTGGTGCTGCACCCCGAGGTCTTCAGCACGCTGTGGATGAAGAGCAGCACATTGCTGGGGGTGAAGCAGAAGAGGAAGAGCAGAAGGACCAAGGCCAGGACCCTCACCACCTGCCTGTGCTGCCTGCCCTTGGCCAGCAGCCGTGCCAGGATGCAGCTGTAGGAGATGGTCATGAGGACAAAGGGCAAGCCAAAGCCCAGCCCCACCAAGAGGAGGAAATAGTTGGTGAGGTCCTTGTGCTGCTCCCTCTCCAGGACATCGTGGCAGGTGGTGACGTTCAGGCTGGGGACGGGTCTGGTCTGGGGGTGCAGAAGAAGGGGGGTCATGCCCAGCCCCACCAGCAGCCAGATGAGCAGGCAGAGGGCTGCCTTGCCCCGCGTCCAGCTGGAGCCCTTCCACAGGAAGGGATGCACCACGGAGACGTAGCGCTCCAGGCCGATGCAGGTGACGAAGAGGATGGAGCTGTAGAGGTTGCCGTAGAAGGAGGCCACCAGGGCGCGGCACAGGTGTTCCCCAAAGGGCCAGTGGTTGCCCAGCAGGTGGTAGGAGATCTTCAGAGGCAGCACCAGGATGAAGAGCAGGTGGGCAGCGGCCAAGTTGAGCAAGAAGAGGCTGCTGGAACACCTCCTGAAATTGGCCACCAGGACCCAGCAGGCCAAGGCGTTGGCTGGCAGCCCCACCAGCAGCACCAGCGAGTAGAGGGCAGGCAGGAGGAGGGTGGTGAGGCTGCTGCTGAGGAGAGATTCTGCAGAGGCCCCAGGGCAGGTGGCTTCTTCTTCAGGGCTGAGGAGGATGAAGCTTCGCCCCCTGCCGTGCGCTGCAGAGGACACAAGGCAGCAAGCTCAGCCCCGAGGTCCTCTCCCACTGCCACTTCCAGAGTGGGGCCAGGCAGGAGCTGTCACCCCTCCCACAGCCACCAGCAAATGCTGCAGCTGCTGCCTCTCTGCCCTGTGGGGCATGGGAGGCCTTAACACCTTGCCAGCCTTGTCACGCAGAGATGTGCCACATCCTGTGCCACCACGGAGGTGCCAGCCTGGCCAGGTGCCCTGCCTGCAGTCCAGACCAGCTCTGCTCCCGTGTGGCTCTGCCAATGAGCCTTCTCCTACCCAGCTCAGCACAACAGGTCCACCATGACCCAACAGGATCAAAAGGGCAAGCAACAAACCCACACCAGGACAGAGCTGGGATACAACCAGCTGTGCAAGGATGGGAGAGGTTCTCCTAGCAGGGTTCCTCTCTCTTCCTCCTTGTCCTCCCTTGGCCCTGCCAACGTCTCCTCTCCTACCAAGCTCAGCCCAACAAGTCCACCACCACCCAAAAGGATCAAAAAGGCAGGTGACAAGCCCACACCAGGACTGAGCCAGGATATGGCCACCCATGCAAGGATGGGAGATGTCCTCCTAGTGGGGTTCCTGTCTCCTCGGCCCTGCCAACATCCCTTCTCCTACCAAGCCAAGCACAACAGGTCCACCATGACCCAAAGGGAGCCTAAGGGCAGACAGCAAACCCACACCAGGACAGAGCCAGGATTTGGCCACTCATGTAAGGATGGGAGAGGTTCTCCTAGCAGGGTTCCTCTCTCCTCCTCCTTGTCCTCCCTTGGCCCTGCCACCACCTCCTCTCCTACCAAGCTCAGCCCAACAGGTCCACCACAACCCAAAAGGATCAAAAAGGCAGGTGACAAACTCACACCAGGACTGAGCCAGGATATGGCCACTCATGCAAGGATGGGAGATGTTCTCCTAGTGGGACTCCTGTCTCCTCCTCCTTGGTCCTGCCAACATCCCGTCTCCTACCAAGCCAAGCACAACAGGTCCACCACAACCCGAAGGGATCCTGAGGGCAGGCAGCAAACCCACACCAGGACAGGGCTGGGATACAACCAACCATGAAAGGATGGAAGATGTTTCCTCAGTGAGGTTCCTATCTCCTCATTCTTGGCCCTGCCAACATCCCCTCTCCTATCAACTTCAGTGCAACAGATCCACCAGAACCCAAAGGGATCACCAGGACAGGCAGCAAAACCACACCAGGACAGAGCCAGGATATGGCCACCCATGCAAGGATGGGAGATGTCCTCCTAGTGGGGTTCCTGTCTCCTCAGCCCTGCCAACATCCCTTCTCCTACCAAGCCAAGCACAACAGGTCCACCATGACCCAAAGGGAGCCTAAGGGCAGACAGCAAACCCACACCAGGACAGAGCCAGGATTTGGCCACTCATGTAAGGATGGGAGAGGTTCTCCTAGCAGGGTTCCTCTCTCCTCCTCCTTGTCCTCCCTTGGCCCTGCCACCACCTCCTCTCCTACCAAGCTCAGCCCAACAAGTCCACCACCACCCAAAAGGATCAAAAAGGCAGGTGACAAACTCACACCAGGACTGAGCCAGGATATGGCCACTCATGCAAGGATGGGAGATGTTCTCCTAGTGGGGCTCCTGTCTCCTCATTCTTGGCCCTGCCAACATCTCTTCTCCTACCAAGCTCAGCCCAACAGGTCCACCACAACCCAACAGGATCACCAGGACAGGCACCAAAACCACACCAGGACAGGGCTGATATGGCCACCCAGGCAAGGGTGTTCTGCTGAGGTTCTTGCCTTTTGCTGCTCCTCCTCCTCCCAGCCAGCCCCCACCTCAGCCCCACCACAGACGTGACTGCTCTCTCTCCTCCCTGTGGTCAGATACTTTCCACTGCGTGCTCAAAACAAAAGCAAAGAACAGGAAGGTTCCCAGACACAGACAAACAACTCCTGACCCAATCCCTTCCCTGCCTCGCTCACAGAACACAAACTGGGCTCTGATCCTTCACCCCACAGCTCCATCCAGGTGGTCCCCAGGACACCCAGCCCTGAAGAGACCTTGATGATATCTGACAAGCTTCCTGTCATCTCTGCCACCTCTCCAGGTCCAGGGGAGAGGAGAAATGCAGAGCAGGGACCTGATCTTCGCTGCCAAAAGGGTGACAGGGTTGGAGGTCTTCACTTAGGTGTCAATGTGGCCACGTTTTCATCCAAGCAGGATGGGACACGGTGTTGAGATGTCCCAGCACGGCCTCCCTGCCCTACCCCCATCACCCCCCGGGCCCCCCAGGACACTCACCCGGAGCAGCCGAGCTGAGGCAGGCACAGCCGAGCAGGACAGCGACAAGGGCGGCAGCAGAGCTGCACGAAGGCACCAGCTGGGACATCTCTGGCTCTCCACGAATGGCCCAGGCAGGGCTGGCCCCTCCGGGTGTCACCGCAGCAGGGACGACGGCTCCGGCCCCCTCTTTGCCCTCACGCTTCCTGTGCGTCACGGCCAGGTCCTGCCCGCTCCCCCGAGGTGCCAGCAGCCAGCCGGGAGGAGGGGAGCAGGAGGGTACCGCCAGCTGCTGCCGCCAGCCAGCAGCCCAAGGGACGTCAGCGAGGTCAGGGTGATTTCCAGCTGGGGACAGCGACGGCTGCGGCGGGGGGAGGAGGAAGAGGCGAGGCAGCCGTCGGAAGGCAGAGATGCGAGTCCCGGGTGCCGGGCAGGAAGGGGACAGCCAGCGGCCAGCCTGCCCATGTGTGTCCTTGTGCCACTGCAGCGCCCTGGGGACGTGAGGTGCCCTGCCTGCATGCATCGCCCCAGGTGCAGCCCTGCCAGGACCAGGTGGCACAGAATCATGGAATGGTTCGGGTTGGAAAAGGCCTCTGGGATCACCCAGTCCAAGCATCAACCCAACCCCCCCATGGCCACCAAACCCTGGCCCCAAGTGCCATGGCCACAGGGTCCTTGAACACCTCCAGGCATGGGCACTCCACCGCCTCCCTGGCCAGCCTGTGCCAATCCCTGACCACTCTTACAGCAAAGAAATTGTTCCTCATCCTCATCCTAAGCCCCCCTGGCACAACTTGAGGCCAATTCCTCTCCTTCTATCACCTGACACCAGGCAGAAGAGCCCAACCCCCACCTGGCTCCAGCCTCCTCTCAGGAGCTGCAGAGAGCAATGAGGTCTCCCTCAGCCTCCTCTTCCTTACACTGCACACCCCCAGCTCCCTCAGCTGCTCCTCCTCAGCCCTCTTCTCCAGACCCTGGATATCAGAGAAGGGCAACCTCTGGACCTCCAGCTCCTCAATGTCCTGCTTGGAGTGAGAGACCCAGAACTGACCTCAACACTCAAAGTGTGGCCTCACCTGTACTGAATCCATGATGACAATCCCTGCCCTGCCCACACCATTGCTGCTCCAGGCCAGGCTGCTGGTGGCCTCCATGCCCACCTGGGCACACCCTGAGCTCATCTCCAGCTGCTGTCACCCAGCACCTGCAGGGCCTTTTCTGCCAGGCACTTTCCAGCCACTCTGTCACAAGCCTGGAGCCTTCCTGGGGCTGTTGTGACCCAAGTGCAGGACCCAGCTCTTGGCTTTGTTGAACCTCATCCCATTGACCTCATCCCATGGATCCAGCCATGCCAGGTCCTTCTGAAGAGCCTTCCTACCCTCCAGCAGCTCAATACTCCCCACCTCCAGTTTGGTGTTATCTGCAAACTCACAGAGGGAGCCTCAGTCCCCTCATCCAGATGATTGATAAACTGGTCCCAGTACTGAGCCCTGAGGATCACCACTGGTGACTGGCCACCAGCTGGAGTGAACTCCATTCCCACCACTCTCTGGGCCTGGCCACCAGCCAGTTCTTAACCCAGGGGAGCCTCCACCCATCCAAGCCATGAGCAGTCAGCTCCAGGAGGCTGCTGTGGGACACAGTGCCAAAGGCTTTGCAGCCTCTGCAGGGATCCATCCCCTTGGTGGGGCTGACAGGCCAATGTCACCCCAGAGATGGGGCCACCCTGTCGTGGCCCACTCTGCTGGCCCCTTCCTGCCACCCAAGTGGGTGCTGGGTGGCTTCTAGGACACTTTTCTGGCCCCTTCCTGAAGCAGAGGGGAACAGTAGGCCTGGTGACAGCCCCAGGACAGACTTGGTGACAGCCCCAGCACAGCCCTGGTGACAGCCCCAGCACAGCCCCAGTGACAGCCCCAGCACAGCCTCAGTGACAGCCCCAGCACAGCCCTAGTGACAGCCCCAGCACAGCCCCGGTGACAGCCCCAGCAGAGCCCCAGTGACAGCCCCAGCACAGACCTGGTGACAGCCCCAGTACAGACCTGGTGACAGCCCCAGCACAGCCTCAGTGACAGCCCCAGCACAGCCCTAGTGATAGCCCCAGCACAGACCTGGTGACAGCCCCAGCACAGCCCTGGTGACAGCCCCAGCACAGCCTCAGTGACAGCCCCAGCACAGCCCTAGTGATAGCCCCAGCACAGACCTGGTGACAGCCCCAGCACAGACCTGGTGACAGCCCCAGCACAGCCTCGGTGACAGCCCCAGCAGAGCCCCAGTGACAGCCCCAGCACAGACCTGGTGACAGCCCCAGTACAGACCTGGTGACAGCCCCAGTACAGACCTGGTGACAGCCTCAGCACAGCCTCAGTGACAGCCCCAGCAGAACCCTGGTGACAGCCCCAGCACAGCCCCAGTGGCAGCCCCAGCACAGCCCCAGTGGCAGCCCCAGCACAGCCCTGGTGACAGCCCCAGCACAGCCTCAGTGACAGCCCCAGCACAGCCTCGGTGACAGCCCCAGCACAGCCTCAGTGACAGCCCCAGCCCAGCCCCGGTGACAGCCCCAGCCCAGCCCCGGTGACAGCCCCAGCCCAGCCCTGGTGACAGCCCCAGCACAGACCTGGTGACAGCCCCAGCACAGCCTCGGTGACAGCCCCAGGACAGACCTGGTGACAGCCCCAGCACAGCCTCAGTGACAGCCCCAGCACAGCCCTGGTGACAGCCCCAGCACAGCCCTAGTGACAGCCCCAGCACAGCCCTGGTGACAGCCCCAGCACAGCCTCGGTGACAGCCCCAGCACAGCCTCAGTGACAGCCCCAGCACAGCCCTGGTGACAGCCCCAGCACAGCCTCAGTGACAGCCCCAGCACAGCTCTGGTGACAGCCCCAGCCCAAATCTGGTGACAGCCCCAGCACAGCCCTGGTGACAGCCCCAGCCCAGCCTCAGTGACAGCCCCAGCCCAGCCCTGGTGACAGCCCCAGCCCAGCCCTAGTGACAGCCCCAGCACAGATCTGGTGACAGCCCCAGCACAGCCTCAGTGACAGCCCCAGCACAGCCTCGGTGACAGCCCCAGCACAGCCTCAGTGACAGCCCCAGCACAGCCTCGGTGACAGTCCCAGCACAGACCTGGTGACAGCCCCAGCACAGCTCTGGTGACAGCCCCAGCACAGCCTCAGTGACAGCCCCAGCCCAGACCTGGTGACAGCCCCAGCACAGCCCCGGTGACAGCCCCAGCACAGCTCTGGTGACAGCCCCAGCACAGCCCCAGTGACAGCCCCAGCACAGCCTCAGTGACAGCCCCAGCACAGCCCTGGTGACAGCCCCAGCACACACCTGGTGACAGCCCCAGCCCAGCCTCAGTGACAGCCCCAGCACAGCCCCGGTGACAGCCCCAGCACAGATCTGGTGACAGCCCCAGCCCAGCCTCAGTGACAGCCCCAGCACAGCCCTGGTGACAGCCCCATCACAGCCCCGGTGACAGCCCCAGCCCAGCCTCAGTGACAGCCCCAGCACAGATCTGGTGACAGCCCCAGCCCAGCCTCAGTGACAGCCCCAACACAGCCCCGGTGACAGCCCCAGCACAGCCCCGGTGACAGCCCCAGCACAGCCCTGGTGACAGCCCCAGCCCAGCCTCAGTGACAGCCCCAGCACAGCCTCAGTGACAGCCCCAGCACAGACCTGGTGACAGCCCCAGCACAGCCCTAGTGACAGCCCCAGCACAGCTCTGGTGACAGCCCCAGCCCAGATCTGGTGACAGCCCCAGCACAGCCCTGGTGACAACCCCAGCCCAGCCTCAGTGACAGCCCCAGCCCAGATCTGGTGACAGCCCCAGCCCAGCCCCAGTGACAGCCCCAGCACAGCCTCAGTGACAGCCCCAGCACAGCCCTGGTGACAGCCCCAGCACAGCCCCAGTGACAGCCCCAGCACAGACCTGGTGACAGCCCCAGCCCAGCCTCAGTGACAGCCCCAGCACAGCCCCGGTGACAGCCCCAGCACAGCCTCAGTGACAGCCCCAGCACAGCCTCGGTGACAGCCCCAGCACAGCCCCGGTGACAGCCCCAGCACAGCCCCGGTGACAGCCCCAGCCCAGCCTCAGTGACAGCCCCAGCACAGCCCTGGTGACAGCCCCAGCACAGCCTCAGTGACAGCCCCAGCAGAACCCTGGTGACAGCCCCAGCACAGCCCTAGTGACAGCCCCAGCACAGCCCCGGTGACAGCCCCAGCACAGCCTCAGTGACAGCCCCAGCACAGCCCCGGTGACAGCCCCAGCACAGCCTCAGTGACAGCCCCAGCACAGATCTGGTGACAGCCCCAGCACAGCCCCGGTGACAGCCCCAGCACAGCCCTGGTGACAGCCCCAGCACAGCCCCGGTGACAGCCCCAGCACAGCCCCGGTGACAGCCCCAGCACAGCCTCAGTGACAGCCCCAGCACAGCCTCAGTGACAGCCCCAGTTCAGCCCCGGTGACAGCCCCAGCACAGCCCTAGTGACAGCCCCAGGACAGACCTGGTGACAGCCCCAGCACAGATCTGGTGACAGCCCCAGCACAGCCCTAGTGACAGCCCCAGCACAGACCTGGTGACAGCCCCAGCACAGATCTGGTGACAGCCCCAGCACAGCCCTAGTGACAGCCCCAGCACAGACCTGGTGACAGCCCCAGCACAGATCTGGTGACAGCCCCAGCACAGCCCTGGTGACAGCCCCAGCACAGCCCTGGTGACAGCCCCAGCACAGCCCCGGTGACAGCCCCAGCACAGCCCCAGTGACAGCCCCAGCCCAGCCTCAGTGACAGCCCCAGCACAGCCCTGGTGACAGTCCCAGCCCAGCCTCAGTGACAGCCCCAGCACAGCCCCGGTGACAGCCCCAGCACAGATCTGGTGACAGCCCCAGCAGAGCCTCCTCCATCGCCACCCATCAGAGGATCCAGGACATGTGCAGCTGACCCCAAAAAGAGACAGAAGGGGACAAAAGGGACAGTGGGGACAGCCACAGGCTCTCGAGGAAGCACAGGCAAAGAATAAGCAGAGCCAAAGAGGCTGGGAGGGGGAGAGGGGGACAGTGGGCCAGGGGACAGGTGGGACAAGGGCTGACTGGTAAGCCCTCATGGGTCCAGATGTCCTTCACTGAATGCCACATCATGACCCCACGGCAGAGCCTTAGGGCTCTGTGCCCTCCACGTGGTGTGGGACCCCAGGTGTCCCTGTGCCTAGGGGTGGAGGCCCCACTGTCCCTCGTGTCCCCACACCTCAGCTCCCCACCTGTCCCTGTGCCCTAGAACCAGTGTCCTGGCACCCCATGTGTCACTGTCCCTAGACAAGTGTCCTGGCAGGCACAAGGACTTGGTCCTCAGCGTTCCTCATGTCCCCATGCCACACCATTCCCCAACTTCCCATGTCCTCCTGCCCAATGACAAGGGCCCCATCACCCCATCTCCCATGTCCCCATGTCTCCCTCTGTCCCCATGGCTCTGCCTCCTCATGTCCCCATGTCCCTATGTCCTTGTGCTCCTGTCTCCCCATGTCCCTGACTTCCTCTTTTCTGGTCTCCACATGTCTCTGTGTCCCCATGACCTCATCTTCTCCTGTCCCCATGTGCCTGTGTCCACATCTCCCTATGTCACCATGTCCCTGTGTCCCTGTGCTCCTGCCTCCCCATGTCCCCACCTCTCTGTCTCCCCATGTCCTTGTCTTCCTCTCTCCCTGTCTCCACATGTCTCTGTGTCCCCATGTCCCCACCTCCCTTTCCACCTTCCCACCTCCCCACGTCCCTGTCCTCCTGCCTACTTATGTCCCACAGTCCTCATGCTCCCATCTCCCTGTCTCCCCATCCCTGTACCCCTGTCTCCCTATGTCCCCATGTCCCTGATTCCCCATGTCCCTGTGTCCCTGTGTCCTCCTGTCCCTGTCCTCCTATCCCCCGTGTCCCCATGTTGTCATGTCCCCATGTACCTGTGTCCTCATCTCCATGAGTCCTTGTGTCACCATTTCCCTATGTCCTTGTCCCATGTCCCCATATCCCCATGTCCTTATCTCCCCATGTCCCTGTCCTCCTGTCTTCCCATGTCCTCATGTCTCTGCCTCCCCCCCTCCCCATGTCCCCATGTCTTCCTGTCCCTTATCTTCCTATCTACATGTGCCCCCATGCCCCCGTGTCACCGTGCCCCACCTCCCTGTGTCCCCATGTCCCCCATATCCCTATGTCCCAGTGCTCCTGCTTCCCCATGTCCCTGCTTCCCCAGCTCCCTGTGTTACCATGTCCTGTCCCTCTCCTGCTATCTCCCAGTGTCCCCATGTCCCTGTCTCCCCACCTCCCTAAGTGCTTGTGTCCCCATGTCCCTGCTTCCCCGTTTCCCTTTGTACCTGTGTCCCCATGTCCCCATGTCCCCATGTCCCAGTGCTCTTGCCTCCCCATGTCCCTGCTTCCCCAGCTCCCTGTGTCACCGTGTCCCGTCCCTACCCTCCTATCTCCCCGTGTCCCTGTCTCCCCACCTCCCTGTGTGCTTGTGTACCCATGTCCCCACGTCCCCATCTCCCCTAACGTCCCCATAGCCCCACGTCCGTGTCCCTGTCCCACCGCACCGGCCAGATGCGCACCACCAGTCCACTAGGTGGCGCAAGTGAGTCAACGGCAGGGGGCGGGGATTGGCTGGGGAAGGTCGATAAGGAGGGGGCGTGTCCCCGGGAGGGGGCGGGGATTGGCTGCAGAGAGGGCCGGGCGGAGCCGGTTCCGGTAGTTCCGGGGCCACTCACGCTCGGCTGCAGCCACCGGGAGCAGGGATCTGGAGTCAGGAGCAACGCAGCAATGCAGCCGCCACCGCCGCGCAAGGTGAGACCGGGGACCGGGACGGGGACCGGGGCCGAGACCGAAACCGAGACTGAAACTGAAATGGAGAGAGGGGCAGGGCGCACCGGGACCGGTCCGGGCGTCCGGTCTTGCAATCGTTCCGGTGTCCTCCATCAATGCCGGTGGCAACCCGCGCCGGGTCCCGCAGTGGCGGTCAGGGTTCACCCCCCCGGCTGGGCGATGGCTCCCCGCAGCCGGGGCCTGGGGGCGGTGGATGCCGGCCCCGGGGCCGGTGAGGGCAGCGCACCCCCTCCCCCGTGCCGTGCCCAGGCCTGAGCGGTGCCGTCCCGCAGGTGAAGCTCACGCAGGAGGTGCGGATCCACCTCCTGGAGCAGCTCTCGGGCCTGCAGGGCAAGCAGCAGCGAGATGCGGAGCTGCTGGAGGACATCAGGTAAGGCCCCCACGCGGGTGTCCCTCTGCCACCCCGAGCTGGGGGCGAGCAGCTCATCCCATGTGTGGGACATCAGGTGGGGTCCCCGTGGAGGTGTCCCCCCCACCCCCAGCCAGCTCGTCTCACACGGGGGCTTGGAGCCAGGGCTGCCAGGCACAGCTCACCTTCAACCTGCCACCTGGAGGGCATCCTCCATCACCTGCCGGGGTGGCCGCATGGGGACGGACAGCCTGGTGTGGGGGGATGGTGGCAGGGGGGTTGGTGGTGGCAGCAGGGGGGATGGTGGCAGGGAAAGGATGTGGTGACAGTGGGGTGACCGTGGCAGTGAGGTTGACACTTGTAGTAGGGTGATGATGGCAGGGGAGTTGATGGTGGCAGGGGGTGATGGTGGCAGTAGGGTGACAGTGGCAGGGGATGGTGATGGCAGGAGGTTGATGCTTGCAGTGGGGTTGAAGGTGGCAGGGTAGGGATGTGGTGGCAGGGGAGGGTGTGGTGGCAGTGAGGTTGACACTTGCAGTAGGGTGATGGTGGCAGGGGGGGTGATGGTGGTAGTGGGGTTGGTGTGGGGGGCGTATGGTGGCAGTAGGGTGACAGTGGCAGGGAATGGTGCTGGTGGCAGGGGGCTGACGGTGGCAGGGGGGTGATGATGAGGGTGGCCCATCCCTGCTAGGGTCCTTGCCTGCCCCACACAGCCTCTCCCTACAGGTCCTACAGCAAGCAGAGGGCTGCCATCGACAGGGAGTATGGCCAGGTAAGGAGCTGCCTCTGCTTTCATGACCAACGTCTGGGGGGGGGGGGGGGGGGGGGGGCACAAGCCCTGAGCCCCATCCCTCCTGTAGGGGACGCTGTGGAGCAGAGCAGGGCCTCCTGCAGGCCCCCAGCAGCAGCAGGGGGTACCGAGCAGGCAGGACTGGGCCACTCTGTACCAGCTGGGAAGGGGCCGTGGCAGATGGCCTCAGCAATTGTCCCTGCTTGGGGTGGCACCAGGCACAGCAGGGCACCCACGGGGCTGCTCTGCTGAGCACAGCAAAGCCTGGACCTGGGGGGTGCGGAGAGAAAACCTTGCAGGGGTCGGGGGAGGAGGAGGAAAGCTCCAGGCTCTGCTGTCTGCTGGGTCATGCAGGGCTCTGCTCTGAAATGTCAGCTTGGGTTTACTCCTGCAGCATCCCCTGGGGACATCCTGCAGCAGAGCTGTGTCCCCAGCTGCAGGCAGCCAGGCACCATCTCACACTGCTCCCTCCTTCCCCTCCTCCCCAGCCTGCTTCTGTGTCCCCAGGGGTGGGGGCTTCCCGTGCTTGGCTTCGCTGAGGGCTCCTCTGCTCTGCCTCTGCAGCAGCCACTGTCCCTCACTGGTGTCCCCTTGCCAGTCCCAAAAGCCACACACACCCTGGGGGGGGGTTCCTTTGGTGGTGGTGACTGCTCCCCAAACAGCTTTTCCCACGGGGACCCTGCTGGCACCGAGCTGCCGTGGGATGTGTCCCATCCTGCTCCGGGGGGTGCTCGTGGGGTGGGCAGCTGGTGTGGGGGAGCCCAGATTTGTCCCTAGGGTGGCACTGTGGGGTGCTGGGGCATGGGGCAGGGCTGGGGAGGGCTGGAGGTGACAGGTCTGTCCCCAGGCACTGCAGAGGCTGGCGAGCCAGTTCCTGAAGAGAGACTGGCAGAGGGGCCGTGGCGAGGCTGGCGACTCAAGGTGGGCTGGGGACAGGGATGGGCATGAGGGGCTGGGGCTGGCTGTGCCCACCTGTGGCCCAACCAGCTGGGAGATGACTAATCCCAACTAGGATTTGGGTGGGATGTCCACAGGGATATGGTACCTGACTCAGAGGGGACCAGAGCTGGCTGACACCCCTGAAAGCTGGGGGGCAGGCAGGAGGTGCCCAGCCCTGACCTCCACCTGCCCTTGGGGGTGCAAAGCTGGATAGGAGCTGGCACTGAGCATTGCCAGCCCAGCCCCAGTCTGTCCTGGGCTGATCCCCAGCAGTGTGGGCAGCAGGGGCAGGGAGAGGGTTCTGCCCCTCTGCTGTGCTCTGCTCAGACCCCTGCAGTGCTGGGGCAGCTCTGGAGTCCTCAGCACAGACAGGGACCTGTTGGAGCAGGGCCAGAGGAGGCCACAGCACTGCTGGCAGGGCTGGAAGCCCTCTGCTGTGAGGCCAGGCTGAGAGAGTTGGGGTTGTGCAGTCTGGAGAGGAGAAGGCTCCAGGGAGACCTTCTGGTGGCCTTGCAGTGCTGGAAGCAAGCTGGGGACAGAGTTTTGAGCAGGGCCTGTTGGGACAGGCCAAGGGGGGATGGTTTGAAACTGAAAGAGGGAGATGGAGAGTGGAGAGAAGGGAGAAATGTTTGACCCTGAGGGTGGGGAGAGCCTGGCCCAGGCTGCCCAGAGAGCTGGGAGCTGCCCCATGGCTGGCACCATCCCAGGTGAGGTTGTGTGGGGCTGTGAGCTGCTCTGGCTGCAGCTGATGCAGGGTGGGGGGTTGGACTCAGGTGAGCTTTGAAGGTGGCACCCACAGCAGTCTGTGACTCCATGCCCACCCCCCTGGTGCCCACAGGAGCTCGGTGGCTGTCTGGAAGGGCATCATCGAGGGCACCGCTCAGGCCGGGCAGCTCCGCGTCACCGCCGCCGACACCTACCGAGCCCTGGCTGCAGAGGCTGCCCGCAGCCACCGGCTCTCCAAGGAGAGGATGCTCAAGAAGGTACCCAGCTGAGGACTGGCAGAGGCCATGGGGCTGCTGGGTGGTTTAATGGCCACAGGGGTGCTGGCTGCATGGTTGGACTCCATGGTCAATGGGATGGAGCCTAGCTGGAGGCCTGTGTCTGGTGCAGACCCTCAGGGGTCAGGACCGGGGCCAGAGCTGTTCAATATATTAAGCAGGGACCTGGGTGAGGAGGGCACAGAGGGCACTGGCAGCAGGTTTGCTGGTGGCACAGAACTGGGAGCAGTGGTGCCACAGGAGGGCTGTGCTGCCAGGCAGCCAGGCTTGGGCTGAGAGCTGGGCAGGGAGGAATGGAAT